>NC_042975.1:1629731-1789731 GCF_901001165.1 Salmo trutta | reverse complement strand
CATAATGTCTTAAACAGGGAGATCACTAGACATAGCAGTCAAAACGTTATGTTTGTGAAGGTACTAAGGTACTAAGGATGTCAGGAGACAGTGCACTTATTTTGACATGTTCTTTCCATAATATCGACTTGGTCTTTTACCAAATAGGGCTATCTTCTGTATACCACCCCTACCTTGTCACAACACAACTGATTGGCTCAAACACATTAACAGGAGAGGTCAAGATACTACAATGTTAACAGATTAACAGGAGAGGTCTAGATAATAAACTCAGCAAAAAAATAAACGTCCTCTCACTGTCAACTGCGTTTATTTTCAGCAAACTTAACATGTGTAAATATTTGCATGAACATAACAAGATTCAACAACAGACATAAACTGAGCAAGTTTCACAGACATGTGACTAACAGAAATTGAATAATGTGTCCCTGGACAAAGGGGGGGTAAAAATCAAAAAGTAACAGTCAGTATCTGGTGTGGCCACCAGTTGCATTAAGAAGGAAATAAATTCAACAAATGAACTTTTAACAAAGCACACCTGTTAATTGAAATGCATTCCAGGTGACTAACCTCATGAAGCTGGTTGAGAGAATGCCAAGAGTGTGCAAAGCTGTCATCAAGGCAAAGGTTGGCTACTTTGAAGAATCTCAAATATGAAATATATTACCACCGATAGTATTCATATACAGTACCAGCTTTTGACTGGTACTGTATATGTTAACTACAACCTTCTGTTGCCTTCACACTACTCCCAGCATTCACATACTGTAGTAATACTGTAGTAATACCCTTTCTCTTTCCTCTCCTCTTCCTCATCTCTTCCTTTTTCACTTCTCTCCTCTTCCTCATCTCCTCTTCCTTCTCTCCTCTTATCTACCTCGTCTCCTCCACTTCTCTTCCTCATCTCCACTTCATCCTCTTCCTCATCTCCTCTTCCTCCTCTCCACCTCATCTCCTCTTCCTCCTCTCCCTCATCTCCTCTTCCTCCTCTCCACTTCCTCATCTCCTCTTCCTCCTCTCCACCTCATCTCCACTTCATCCTCTTCCTCATCTCCTCTTCCTCCTCTCCACTTCCTCATCTCCTCTTCCTCCTCTCCACTTCCTCATCTGATCTCCCTCATCTCCTCTTCCTTCTCTCCACTTCCTCATCTCCTCTTCCTCCTCTCCCTCATCTCCTCTTCCTCCTCTCCTCTTCCTCCTCTCCTCTTCCTCATCTGATCTTCCTCATCTCCTCTTCATCCTCGCCTCTTCCTCATTTCCTCTTCTCCCCTTCCTTCTCTCCTCTTCCTCCTGTCCTCTTCCTCATCTCCTCATCTCATCTTCCTCCTGTCCTCTTCCTCATCTCCTCTTCCTCCTCTCCTCTTCCTCCTCTTCCTCATCTCCTCTTCCTACTCATCTCCTCTTCCTCCTCTCCATCCTTGCCTCTTCTCTTCCTCCTCTTCCTCATCTCCACTTCCTCCTCCTCATCTCTACTTCCACCTCTTCCTCCTCATGTCCTCATCTCCTCTTCCTCATCTCTTCCCACTCTCCTCTCATCTCTCTACATAGCAGTACTGGAGGGCAGAGAGAGAAGAGAGGAGGAGGATGGAGGGAGAGAGAGGAGGAGGAGGGAGGAAGGGAAGAGGTTGGTCTTTGTAGTGGTTGCCAGATCTGATAAAACTCTGGTCTAGTTAGAGGTTTCTATTGGCCACAGAGACCACCCAGAGACCATCCACAGTAGACAGAGACCATCCAGAAACCACCCACAGTAGACAGAGACCACCCTGGTAGACAGAGACCATCCAGAGACCACCCACAGTAGACAGAGACCACCCCAGTAGACAGAGACCACCCAGAGACCACCCAGAGACCACCCCAGTAGACAGAGACCACCCAGAGACAACCCCAGTAGACAGAGACCACCCAGAGACCACCCCAGTAGACAGAGACCGCCCCAGTAGACAGAGACCACCCAGAGACCACCCCGGTAGACAGAGACCACCCTGGTAGACAGAGACCACCCAGAGACCACCCAGATAGACAGAGACCACCCTGGTAGACAGAGACCACCCAGAGACCAACCCAGTAGACAGAGACCACCCAGAGACCACCCCAGTAGACAGAGACCACCCTGGTAGACAGAGACCACCCTGGTAGACAGAGACCACCCAGAGACCACCCTGGTAGACAGAGACCACCCCAGTAGACAGAGACCACCCAGAGACAACCCCAGTAGACAGAGACACCCAGAGACCACCCCAGTAGACAGAGACCACCCCAGTAGACAGAGACCACCCTGGTAGACAGAGACCACCCAGAGACCACCCTGGTAGACAGAGACCACCCAGAGACCACCCCAGTAGACAGAGACCACCCTGGTAGACAGAGACCACCCAGATACCACCCCAGTAGACAGAGACCACCCTGGTAGACAGAGACCACCCAGAGACCACCCTGGTAAACAGAGACCACCCCAGTAGACAGAGACCACCCAGAGACAACCCCAGTAGACAGAGACCACCCAGAGACCACCCCAGTAGACAGAGACCACCCCAGTAGACAGAGACCACCCTGGTAGACAGATACCACCCAGAGACCACCCTGGTAGACAGAGACCACCCAGAGACCACCCCAGTAGACAGAGACCACCCTGGTAGACAGAGACCACCCTGGTAGACAGAGACCCCCCAGAGACCACCCTGGTAGACAGAGACCACCCAGAGACCACCCCGGTAGCCAGAGACCACCCCAGTAGACAGAGACCACCCAGATACCACCCCAGTAGACAGAGACCACCGTGGTAGACAGAGACCACCCAGAGACCACCCCGGTAGACAGAGACCAGCCTGGTAGACAGAGACCACCCAGAGACCACCCTGGTAGACAGAGACCACCCAGAGACCACCCTGGTAGACAGAGACCACCCTGGTAGACAGAGACCAACCCGGTAGACAGAGACAACCCTGGTAGACAGAGACCCCCCAGATACCACCCTGGTAGACAGAGACCACCCAGAGACCACCCTGGTAGACAGAGACCACCCTGGTAGACAGAGACCACCCAAATGCACCTTTAAAATAAAGCATTACATCCATAATCGCATTTGCGGTCACTTTTGTCAATGTTGTTTTCTAGCTTTGAATGCATTTTGGACATTTTGCGCTTCAAGTCTACTGCCGTGTGAGCATTGCTGCACTTATAATGTGAAGAAATAGCAGAATAGTTTATCAACATTTTAAACCTCTTACATCTAGACGTTCCGCTAGCGGAACACCTGCTCCAATATCCAATGATAGGCGTGGCGCGAATTACAAATTCCTCAAAAATACAAAAACTTCAATTTTTCAAACAAATGACTATTTTACAGCATTTTAAAGACAAGACTCTCCTTTATCTAACCACACTGTCCGATTTCAAAAAGGCTTTACAGCGAAAGCGAAACATTTGATTATGTCAGCAGAGTACCCAGCCAGAAATAATCAGACACCCATTTTTCAAGCTAGCATATAATGTCACAAAAAACAAAACCACAGCTAAATGCAGCACTAACCTTTGATGATCTTCATCAGATGACACGCCTAGGACATTATGTTATACAATACATGCATGTTTTGTTCAATCAAGTTCATATTTATATCAAAAACCAGCTTTTTACATTAGCATGTGACGTTCAGAACTAGCATTCCCACCGAACACTTCCAGTGAATTTACTAAATTACTCACGATAAACGTTCACAAAAAACATTACAATTATTTTAAGAATTATAGATACAGAACTCCTCTATGCACTCGCTATGTCCGATTTTAAAATAGGTTTTCGGTGAAAGCACATTTTGCAATATTCTAAGTAGATAGCCCGGCATCACAGGGCTAGCCATTTAGACACCCACCAAGTTTAGCCCTCACCAAAGTCAGATATACTATAAGAAAAATGTTATTACCTTTGCTGTTCTTCGTCAGAATGCACTCCCAGGACTTCTACTTCAATAACAAATGTTGGTTTGGTTCAAAATAATCCATAGTTATATCCAAATAGCGGCGTTTTGTTCGTGCGTTCAAGATACTATCCAAGGGTGACGAAGGGTTACGCGCCCGATGCGTTTCGTGACAAAAAAATTCGAAATATTCCATTACCGTACTTCGAAGCATGTCAACCGCTGTTTAAAATCAATTTTTATGCCATTTTTCTCGTAAAAAAGCGATAATATTCCGACCGGGAACCCGTGTTTTAGTACAAAGAGAGAGAAAGTTAACATGGAGTCGACTCGTGCACGCGCCTCAGTCTCATAGTACTCTGACCGACCACTATCCAAACGCGCTAATGTTTTTCAGCCAGGGCCTGTAAAGCCACCATTCAGCTTTTTGCCGCCTTCTGAGAGCCCATGGGAGCCGTAGGAAGTGTCACGTAACAGCAGAGATCCCCTGTTTTGGATAGAGATGATCAAGAAGGCCAAGACATGGTCAGAGAGGGCACTTCCTGTACAGAATCTTCTCAGGTTTTGGCCTGCCAAATGAGTTCTGTTATACTCACAGACACCATTCAAACAGTTTTAGAAACTTTGGAGTGTTTTCTATCCAAAGCTAATAATTATATGCATACTCTAGTTTCTGGGCAGGAGTAATAATCAGATTAAATCGGGTACGTTTTTTATCCGGCCGTGAAAATACTGCCCCCTATCCATAACTTAAGCTAAACTTTCTGATCTGTTGCATCAGCCTCATTGCGTTTACATTTTGATGCGAGTGGTTGTATTAATTCGGGCTCTATTGCATCCCACAGCTATCAGAGTATTTTTGTAATATTTATTTATTGCACAGAAGGACAAATTGACCATTAGAATAGGTCAACTTTTGTACAATGGGGGGATAGTAGATTGACATAGGCGAGTGCTTTTGCTGTTCGTTAAGCCTATTCATCTTGTTGGCTGACGATAAGTAAATGTGGACAGTTCTTCCAATGTCTTCAATATGCACATCGGAATTGGATACGAGGGGTGTACCCTGTTGAGTCCCCGATGTGTCTGTCTTCACTTGTAGCCGACTTCTTAGCTGAGATGCCTGTGAGAAGGACCCGATCACGTGACAGGCATTGGCTAATAAGAACTGAGATATCTGAAAGAGCCATGTTGGTGAAAAGTGCTTTGGAGTAAAGCGATTGGCATCAGGGAGAAGGGAAGTATAATTATTATATTCAGCCCAAGGGCAAAAGGCATGGATTTTTTTTTTAGGGGCAATTATGGCCACACAAGGGGGATGCCGCAGGGAAATTTGAGACGTGGTGAGAATATTATCAAGTGCTTGTCAAATTTGAATGAGAGACTGATGAAGTGTGTACAGCGTGGCGCAAGAAACTGTCTTTCATGCAAGTTTTTCAAATCATCATTAAAGTCGCATCATGCAGCCTTAGAATATCCACTACCGTTCAAAAGTTTGGGGTCACTTAGAAATGTCCTTGTTTTTGAAAGAAAAGCACGCCAGTCTCAAACAACGTCAACAGTAAAGAGGCGTCTCCGGGATACTGGCCTTCTAGGCAGAGTTGCAAAGAAAAAGCCATATCTCAGACTGGCCAATAAAAATAAAAGATTAAGATGGGCGAAAGAACACAGACACTGGACAGAGGAACTCTGCCTAGAAGGCCAGCATCCCGGAGTCGCCTCTGTTCAATTGTATTCTTCATATTATAAAATACATATTTTATTTTACCTTAATTTAACAAGGCAAGTCAGATAATAACAAAATCTTTTTGACAACGAAGACCTACCCTGGACCATTTGTGCGCCGCCCCATGGGACTCCCAATCACGGCCGGATGCGATGCCACCTGGATTTGAACCAGGGACTGCAGTGACCCCTCTTGCACAGAGACGCAGTGCCTTAGATTGCTGAGCCACTCAGGAGCCCCATGATGCCATGGAATTCCAATTTTGTAATAGAACTAGTGCAGCCATATCTATTTTATTATTTAACTAGGCAAGTCAGTTAAGAACAAATTCTTATTTACAATGATGGCCTACCGGGGAACAGTGGGTTAACTGCCTTGTTCAGGGGCAGAACGACAGACAGATGCGATCTAGCAACCTTTTCAGTTACTGGCCCAATGCTCTAACCACTAGGCTACCTGCTGGTTACTGGTCCAACGCTCTAACCACTAGGCTACCTGCTGGTTACTGGCCCAACTCTCTAAGCACTAGGCTACCTGCTGGTTACTGGCCCAACGCTCTAACCACTAGGCTACCTGCTGGTTACTGGCCCAACGCTCTAACCACTAGGCTACCTGCTGGTTACTGGCCCAGCGCTCTAACCACTAGGCTACTGCCCAACGCTCTAACCACTAGGCTACCTGCTGGTTACTGGCCCAGCGCTCTAACCACTAGGCTACCTGCTGGTTACTGGCCCAACGCTCTAACCACTAGGCTACCTGCTGGTTACTGGCCCAGCGCTCTAACCACTAGGCTACCTGCTGGTTACTGGCCCAATGCTCTAACCACTAGGCTACCTGCCGCCCCAGATCAGGACCTAACATAAGGTCAACTCAGAGTATGCTATTCAGTTCTTCTGAAATAGACTACACTTTCTTCATATCATGTTTCTTTAGACCTGTGTAAAATAAATAATGAATTTATTGTGATGGTGTAGGTAGACTATATTACATGGATTTATTGTGATGGTGTAGGTAGACTATATTACATGGATTTATTATGATGGTGTAGACAATATTACATGGATTTATTGTGATGGTGTAGGCTATATTACATGGATTTATTGTGATGGTGTAGACTATATTACATGGATTTATTGTGATGGTGTAGGTAGACTATATTACATGGATTTATTGTGATGGTGTAGGTAGACTATATTACATGGATTTATTGTGATGGTGTAGGTAGACTATAGTACATGGATTTATTGTGATGGTGTAGTCTTTATTACATGGATTTATTGTGATGGTGTAGACTATATTACATGGATTTATTGTGATGGTGTAGACTATAGTACATGGATTTATTGTGATGGTGTAGACTATATTACATGGATTTATTGTGATGGTGTAGACTATATTACATGGATTTATTGTGATGGTGTAGGTAGACTATATTACATGGATTTATTGTGATGGTGTAGGTAGACTATATTACATGGATTTACTGTGATGGTGTAGACTATTTTACATGGATTTATTGTGATGTGTAGGCTATATTACATGGATTTATTGTGATGGTGTAGACTATTTTACATGGATTTATTGTGATGGTGTAGACTATATTACATGGATTTATTGTGATGGTGTAGGTAGACTATATTACATGAATTTATTGTGATGGTGTAGGTAGACTATATTACATGGATTTATTGTGATGGTGTAGACTATTTTACATGGATTTATTGTGATGGTGTAGGCTATATTACATGGATTTATTGTGATGGTGTAGACTATTTTACATGGATTTATTGTGATGGTGTAGACTATATTACATGGATTTATTGTGATGGTGTAGACTATTTTACATGGATTTATTGTGATGGTGTAGGTAGACTATATTACATGGATTTATTGTGATGGTGTAGACTATTTTACATGGATTTATTGTGATGGTGTAGGCTATATTACATGGATTTATTGTGATGGTGTAGACTATTTTACATGGATTTATTGTGATGGTGTAGACTATATTACATGGATTTATTGTGATGGTGTAGACTATTTTACATGGATTTATTGTGATGGTGTAGGTAGACTATATTACATGGATTTATTGTGATGGTGTAGGCTATATTACATGGATTTATTGTGATGGTGTAGACTATTTTACATGGATTTATTGTGATGGTGTAGGTAGACTATATTACATGGATTTATTGTGATGGTGTAGGTAGACTATATTACATGAATTTATTGTGATGGTGTAGACTATTTTACATGGATTTATTGTGATGGTGTAGGCTATATTACATGGATTTATTGTGATGGTGTAGACTATTTTACATGGATTTATTGTGATGGTGTAGGTAGACTATATTACATGGATTTATTGTGATGGTGTAGACTATTTTACATGGATTTATTGTGATGGTGTAGACTATATTACATGGATTTATTGTGATGGTGTAGGCTATATTACATGGATTTATTGAGATGGTGTAGGTAGACTATATTACATGGATTTATTGTGATGGTGTAGACTATTTTACATGGATTTATTGTGATGGTGTAGGTAGACTATATTACATGGATTTATTGTGATGGTGTAGGTGGACTATATTACATGGATTTATTCGATGTTTTAAAATGTAGATGTCCCAAAGGTCTGTATCAGTGGTTTGTAGTCTGGGTGGAAGCCAGGTGATGATAAATGTGTTTATGTTAATTAACGGTCAATTACATTGAAGACGTCGGTTATTTGCTTGACAACGACTGGCTGATGAAATGTCATGCCCGCCACAGCCCTTAGTGTCAACGCCTGGTAATGATGGGCAGCTGGCAAGAAATGTGTCTGTATTTGTCAGCGATTGAGGACATCATTGAGATTACAAGAGGCTTCTAAAACAGCTTCTACCCCCCAAGCCATAAGACTCCTGAACATCTAGTCAAATGGCTGCCCAGACTATTTACATTCCCCCTCCCATCTCCACACCACTGCCACTCTCTGTTGTCATCATCTATGCATAACCACTTTAGTAAATCTACCTACATGTACATACTACCTCAAATAACCGGTGCCCCCACACATTGACTCTGTACCGGTACCCCCTGTATATAGCCTCCACATTGACTCTGTACCGGTACACCCTGTATATAGCCTCCTAATTGACTCTGTAAGGGTACCCCCCTGTATATAGCCTCCACATTGACTCTGTACCGGTACCCCCTGTATATAGCCTCCACATTAACTCTGTAAGGGTACCCCCCTGTATATAGCCTCCACATTGACTCTGTACCGGTACCCCCTGTATATAGTCTCCACACTGACTCTGTACCGGTACCCCCTGTATATAGCCTCCACATTGACTCTGTACCGGTACCCCCTGTATATAGCCTCCACATTGACTCTGTACCGGTAACCCCTGTATATAGCCTCCACATTGACTCTGTACCGGTACCCCCTGTATATAGCCTCCACATTGACTCTGTACCGTAATACCCTGTATATAGCCTCCACATTGACTCTGTACCGGTACCCCCTGTATATAGCCTCCACATTGACTCTGTACCGGTACCCCCTGTATATAGCCTCCACATTGACTCTGTACCGGTACCCCCTGTATATAGCCTCCACATTGACTCTGTACCGGTACCCCCTGTATATAGCCTCCACATTGACTCTGTACCGGTACCCCCTGTATATAGCCTCCACATTGACTCTGTACCGGTACCCCCTGTATATAGCCTCCACATTAACTCTGTAAGGGTACCCCCCTGTATATAGCCTCCACATTGACTCTGTACCGGTACCCCCTGTATATAGTCTCCACACTGACTCTGTACCGGTACCCCCTGTATATAGCCTCCACATTGACTCTGTACCGGTACCCCCTGTATATAGCCTCCACATTGACTCTGTACCGGTAACCCCTGTATATAGCCTCCACATTGACTCTGTACCGGTACCCCCTGTATATAGCCTCCACATTGACTCTGTACCGTAATACCCTGTATATAGCCTCCACATTGACTCTGTACCGGTACCCCCTGTATATAGCCTCCACATTGACTCTGTACCGGTACCCCCTGTATATAGCCTCCACATTGACTCTGTACCGGTACCCCCCCTGTATATAGCCTCCACATTGACTCTGTACCGGTACCCCCTGTATATAGCCTCCACATTGACTCTGTACCGGTACCCCCTGTATATAGCCTCCACATTGACTCTGTACCGGTACCCCCTGTATATAGTCTCCACATTGACTCTGTACCGGTACCCCCTGTATATAGCCTCCACATTGACTCTGTACCGGTACCCCCTGTATATAGCCTCCACATTGACTCTGTACCGTAACACCCTGTATATAGTCTCCACATTGACTCTGTACCGTAACACCCTGTATATAGCCTCCACATTGACTCTGTACCGGTACCCCCTGTATATAGCCTCCACATTGACTCTGTACCGGTACCCCCTGGATATAGCCTCCACATTGACTCTGTACCGGTATCCCCTGTATATAGCCTCCACATTGACTCTGTACCGGTACCCCCTGTATATAGCCTCCACATTGACTCTGTACCGGTATCCCCTATATATAGCCTCCACATTGACTCTGTACCGGTACCCCCTGTATATAGCCTCCACATTGACTCTGTACCGGTACCCCCTGTATATAGCCTCCACATTGACTCTGTACCGGTATCCCCTGTATATAGCCTCCACATTGACTCTACCGGTACCCCTGGATATAGTCTCACTGTTTTTATTTTACTGCTGCTCTTTAATTACTTGTTACTTTTATCTCTTATTCTTATCCGTATTGTATTTTAAACTGCCCTGTTGGTTAAGGACTCGCAGTATTTCACTGTAAGGTCTACTACACCTGTTGTATTCAGCATTTCACTGTGAGGTCTACTACACCTGTTGTATTCAGCATTTCACTGTAAGGTCTACTACACCTGTTGTATTCAGCATTTCACTGTGAGGTCTACTACACCTGTTGTATTCAGCATTTCACTGTGAGGTCTACTACACCTGTTGTATTCAGTATTTCACTGTAAGGTCTACTACACCTGTTGTATTCAGCATTTCACTGTGAGGTCTACTACACCTGTTGTATTCAGCATTTCACTGTGAGGTCTACTACACCTGTTGTATTCAGCATTTCACTGTGAGGTCTACTACACCTGTTGTATTCAGCATTTCACTGTGAGGTCTACTACACCTGTTGTATTCAGCATTTCACTGTGAGGTCTACTACACCTGTTGTATTCAGTATTTCACTGTAAGGTCTACTACACCTGTTGTAATCAGCATTTCACTGTAAGGTCTACTACACCTGTTGTATTCAGCATTTCACTGTGAGGTCTACTACACCTGTTGTATTCAGTATTTCACTGTGAGGTCTACTACACCTGTTGTATTCAGCATTTCACTGTGAGGTCTACTACACCTGTTGTATTCAGCATTTCACTGTAAGGTCTACTACACCTGTTGTATTCAGTATTTCACTGTGAGGTCTACTACACCTGTTGTATTCAGCATTTCACTGTAAGGTCTACTACACCTGTTGTATTCAGCATTTCACTGTGAGGTATACTACACCTGTTGTATTCAGCATTTCACTGTGAGGTCTACTACACCTGTTGTATTCAGTACATGACTAAATCAAATCAACATTTATTTGTCATGTGCGCCGAATAAAACAGGTGTAGTAGACCCTTACAGTCAAATGCTGAATACAAATAAAGAAATAAAAGCAACAGTAAAAAGACAGTAAAAGTAGAGAGGTTATATACAGTAGAGAGGCTATATACAGTAGAGAGGCTATATACAGTAGAGAGGCTATATACAGTAGAGGGGCTATATACAGTAGAGAGGCTATATACAGTAGAGAGGTTATATACAGTAGAGAGGCTATATACAGTAGAGAGGCTACATACAGTAGAGAGGCTATATACAGTAGAGGCTATATACAGTAGAGAGGCTATATACAGTAGAGAGGCTATATACAGTAGAGGCTATATACAGTAGAGGCTATATACAGTAGAGAGGCTATATACAGTAGAGAGGCTATATACAGTAGAGGCTATATACAGTAGAGAGGCTATATACAGTAGAGAGTTTATATACAGTAGAGAGGCTACAGACAGTAGAGGCTATATACAGTAGAGAGGCTATATACAGTAGAGAGGCTACATACAGTAGAGAGGCTATATACAGTAGAGAGGCTACATACAGTAGAGAGGCTATATACAGTAGAGAGGCTATATACAGTAGAGAGGCTATATACAGTAGAGGCTATATACAGTAGAGAGGCTATATACAGTAGAGAGGCTATATACAGTAGAGGCTATATACAGTAGAGAGGCTACATACAGTAGAGAGGCTATATACAGTAGATAGGCTATATACAGTAGAGAGGCTATATACAGTAGAGAGGCTACATATAGTAGAGGCTATATACAGTAGAGAGGCTATATACAGTAGAGAGGCTATATACAGTAGAGAGGTTATATACAGTAGAGAGGCTATATACAGTAGAGAGGCTATATACAGTAGAGGTTATATACAGTAGAGAGGCTATATACAGTAGAGAGGCTATATACAGTAGAGAGGCTATATACAGTAGAGAGGTTATAACAGTAGAGAGGCTATATACAGTAGAGAGGTTATAACAGTAGAGAGGCTATATACAGTAGAGAGGCTATATACAGTAGAGAGGCTATATACAGTAGAGAGGTTATATACAGTAGATAGGCTATATACAGTAGAGAGGCTATATACAGTAGAGAGGCTATATACAGTAGAGGCTATATACAGTAGAGAGGTTATAACAGTAGAGAGGTTATATACAGTAGAGAGGCTATATACAGTAGAGAGGCTATATACAGTAGAGAGGCTGTATACAGTAGAGGCTATATACAGTAGAGAGGCTATATACAGTAGTGAGGCTATATACAGTAGAGAGGCTATATACAGTCACCGGTTAGTCAGGCTGATTGAGGTAGTATGTACATGTAGATATGGTTAAAGTGACTATGCATATATGATGAACAGAGAGTGGCAGCAGCTTAAAAGAGGGGTTGGGGGGGCACACAATGTAAATAGTCCAGGTATCCATTTGATTCCCTGTAGCAGTAGCGTAAAAAGAGGGGTTGGCGGGTGGTGGGACACAATGCAGATAGCCCGGTTAGCCAATGTGCGGGAGCACTGGTTGGACGGGCCAATTGAGGTAGTATGTACATGTAGATATGATTAAAGTGACTATGCAGGTATGATGAACAGAGAGTGGCAGCAGCTTAAAAGAGGGGTTGGGGGGGCACACAATGTAAATAGTCCAGGTATCCATTTGATTCCCTGTTCAGGAGTCTTATGGCTTGGGGGGGTAATACAATTTGATTTGATTTGATCCTTGTTTGAAACCAGAAACCAGTAACCAGTGAGGGGGGCAGTGGACGTGATAGAGTCAAGACGGGGTACAGCGGACGTGATAGAGTCAAGACGGGGTACAGCGGACGTGATAGAGTCAAGAAGGGGGCAGTGGACGTGATAGAGTCAAGAAGGGGTACAGCGGACGTGATAGAGTCAAGACGGGGTACAGCGGACGTGATAGAGTCAAGAAGGGGACAGTGGACGTGATAGAGTCAAGAAGGGGGGTAGTGGACGTGATAGAGTCAAGACGGGGTACAGTGGACGTGATAGAGTCAAGAAGGGGACAGTGGACGTGATAGAGTCAAGACGGGGTACAGCGGACGTGATAGAGTCAAGAAGGGGACAGTGGACGTGATAGAGTCAAGAAAGGGTACAGTGGACGTGATAGAGTCAAGACGGGGGGTAGTGGACGTGATAGAGTCAAGACGGGGTACAGCGGACGTGATAGAGTCAAGAAGGGGTACAGTGGACGTGATAGAGTCAAGACGGGGTACAGCGGACGTGATAGAGTCAAGAAGGGGACAGTGGACGTGATAGAGTCAAGACGGTGTACAGCGGACGTGATAGAGTCAAGAAGGGGGGTAGTGAACGTGATAGAGTCAAGACGGGGTACAGCGGACGTGATAGAGTCAAGACGGGGTACAGCGGACGTGATAGAGTCAACACGGGGTACAGCGGACGTGATAGAGTCAAGACGGGGTACAGCGGACGTGATAGAGTCAAGACGGGGTACAGTGGACGTGATAGAGTCAAGAAGGGGACAGTGGACGTGATAGAGTCAAGAAGGGGACAGTGGACGTGATAGAGTCAAGACGGGGTACAGCGGACGTGATAGAGTCAAGAAGGGGGGTAGTGAACGTGATAGAGTCAAGAAGGGGACAGTGGACGTGATAGAGTCAAGACGGGGTACAGCGGACGTGATAGAGTCAAGAAGGGGACAGTGGACGTGATAGAGTCAAGACGGGGTACAGCGGACGTGATAGAGTCAAGACGGGGTACAGCGGACGTGATAGAGTCAAGACGGGGTACAGCGGATGTGATAGAGTCAAGAAGGGGGGTAGTGGACGTGATAGAGTCAAGACGGGGTACAGCGGACGTGATAGAGTCAAGAAGGGGGGTAGTGGACGTGATAGAGTCAAGACGGGGTACAGCGGACGTGATAGAGTCAAGACGGGGTACAGCGGACGTGATAGAGTCAAGAAGGGGGGTAGTGAACGTGATAGAG
The DNA here is from genome assembly GCF_901001165.1 of Salmo trutta. NCBI lineage: Eukaryota > Metazoa > Chordata > Actinopteri > Salmoniformes > Salmonidae > Salmo > Salmo trutta. The sequence goes on along the minus strand of NC_042975.1, from coordinate 1,775,446 downwards.
TCAAGAAGGGGTACAGCGGACGTGATAGAGTCAAGAAGGGGGGCAATACCCCACAATACCACATCACACCATATTCAACATGAAATCATAAGGCTCAGTCCACAGCTACAAACCAACTTATTTTCAATGTTGACAAAGTGTTCTGACAAGAAGAAGCCCACCCCACTACCTGGCAGACATCTCAGCTTGGGTGTCAGCCCACCCGACTACCTGGCAGACATCTCAGCTTGTATGCCAGCCCACCCCACTACCTGGCAGACATCTCAGCTTGGGTGTCCGCCCACCACCTCACGCTCAACCTCGACAAGACAGAGCAGCTCTTCCTCCCGGGGAAGGCCTGCCTGCTCCAAGACCTCTCCATCATGGTTGACAACTCCACGGTGTCCCCCTCCCAGAGTGCAAAGAACCTTGGCGTGACCTTGAACAGCACCCTGTCGTTCTCTGCCAACATCAGAGCAGTGACTCGCACCTGCAGGTTCATGCTCTACAGCATCCGTAGAGTACAACCCTACCTCACACAGGAAGCGGTGCAAATCCTAATTCTAGACACTTGTCCTGTCCCGTTTGAGGTACTGCATCTCGCTCCTCTCTTGTGCCATCAAACCGCTGCAATTTATCCAGAACGCTGCAGCCCACCTGGTTTTCAACCTTCCCAAGTTCTCTCATGTCACCCTGCTCCTCTGCACACTCCACTGACTTCCAGTCAAAGCTCGCATCGACTACAAAACCACAGTGCTTACCTATGGAACAGCAAGAGGAACTGCCCCTCGCCATACCTTCAGGCTCTGCTCAAACACTACACCCCAACCTGAACACTCCGTTCTGCCACCTCTAGTCACTTCGCCTTCCAAGCTCTTCTCTGTCTTGGCACCCCGATGGCGGAACCAGCTAGGACAGCAGAGTCCCCCCCTCCTCCCATGAAGCTAGGACAGCAGAGTCCCTACACCACCCCCTCACCCTCTCCTCCCATGAAGCTAGGAGAGCAGATTCCGGGCTCTGTGATGTCACAACATTCTCTCTGGGCTCTGTGATGTCACAACATTCTCTCTGGGCTCTGTGATGTCACAACATTCTCTCTGGGCTCTGTGATGTCACAACATTCTCTCTGGGCTCTGTGATGTATTCACTAACTAATTTTGAGTTCGGATGTTAACACCACCTTTTCACATGAGGAGAATTACATGATTCACCTCACGTCTCAAAAAAAATCACACTTGAAAAATCACATTTGCAGTTTTTTGTTTGTCGCACCATTCTCGGTAAACCCTAGACACTGCTGCGTGTGAAAAGCCCAGGAGGCCGATTCTGAGATACTGGATGTGGCGCACCTGGCACTGATGACCATACCACCCTCAGTCACTTAGGTCCATACCATCCTCAGTCACTTAGGTCCATATCATCCTCAGTCACTTAGGTCCATATCATCCTCAGTCACTTAAGTCCATACCATCCTCAAAGTCACTTAGGTCCATATCATCCTCAGTCACTTAGGTCCATATCATCCTCAGTCACTTAGGTCCATATCATCCTCAAAGTCACTTAGGTCACTGATTTTGCCCATTGTTACATTCAATGGAACAGTAACTGAATGCCTTGATGCCCGTCTGCCTGCTTTACATAGTAAGGCCACCAGCCATGTGACTCACTGTCTGTAGGAGCGATCCATTTTGGTGAATGGGGGAGGTGTACCTAATAAACTGAGTATAGGTATGTAAGATTGAGACATATTTATGTAGTATTACTCATAACTGAACAGTAATCACAAAACATCCACACTGTCTGTCTTTAAAATCCCAATGTATCATTACCATGAGTAATTCCACTGTTAATTAATAGATACATCTGTCTGAAATGAACACTGTTAGATTAATAACAGAATCATTCATTTTCACAACACACACACACACACACACACACACACACACACACACACACACACACACACACACACACACACACACACACACACACACACACACACACAGAAACACACACACACACAGAAAAACACACACACACACCACAGACACACACACACACACCACAGACACACACACACACACACACACACACACACACACACACACACACACACACACACACACACACACACACACACACACACACACACACCACAGACACACACACACACACACCACAGACACACACACACACACACACACACACACACACAGCGACGTATTCAACACGTCAAAATGATCTGCTAGTGAGACATTAATATTCCTTCAGCAGATGTTTTTTCTACGGGGAGAAGAATAAAGGCTGGTTAGAAAAGGAAGCCAGTTGGAAAGAGAAAACTAATGGACAGAAAGTGACCCAATACTCACAATGAATTACAATTACCTGTCGTGCTACAGAAAGACACACATACAAATACACCAATCTATTACAAACTGTTATGAGATTTGTAGAAAAGGTGTGTTTCCATACAAGGACCTGACAGGCATGTTAGCACCACACTAATGCCACAAAGGCATGGAATCCTAATGATACACCTCCATCTCTTTAACTCTCTATCCCTCCTGTCCCTACAGCCCTATAGCTCTCCTTTCCTCTGTCACAGTGGCATGTCGTGCCTGAGGAGGTAAACAGAGGACAGGAGATGAGAGAGGGAAGGTAAAGAGCGGACAGGATATGAGCGAGAAGAGAGTAGGCCAAGGAAACAGAGAGGAGAGGGGAATAGAGAGAAGGCCAAGCAAACAAAGAGAGGAGAGGAAAGAGGAGAGTTGAGAGTAGACCAAGGAAACAGAGCGAGAAGAGGAGAGTAGAGAGTAAGCCAAGGAAACAGAGAGGAGAGAGTAGAGCAGAGAGAAAGCCAAGTAAACAGAGAGAGGAGAGGAGAGAGGGGAATAGAGAGTTGGCCAAGGAAACAGAGAGAGGAGAGGAGAGGAGAAAGAAGACCAAGGAAACAGAGAGAGGAGAATAGAGAGAAGACCAAGGAAACAGAGAGGAGAGGAGAGAGAAGACCAAGGAAACAGAGGAGAGGAGAGAGGGGAGTAGGGAGCAGGCCAAGGTAACAGAGGAGAGGAGAGAGGGGAGTAGGGAGCAGGCCAAGGTAACAGAGGAGAGGAGAGAGGGGAGTAGGGAGCAGGCCAAGGTAACAGAGGAGAGCAGAGAGGGGAGTAGGGAGCAGGCCAAGGTAACAGAGGAGAGGAGAGAGGGGAGTAGGGAGCAGGCCAAGGAAACAGAGGAGAGGAGAGAGGGGAGTAGGGAGCAGGCCAAGGAACCCTGTTACATGAACTGAACTCTGTTATTATTGTGACTATTCCATTTTAAAAATGTTTTTCTAAAGAAACATTGAACATCTAATAGTCAGATCATAGTGTTAAAGCAGGTGATGTTAAAGCAGGTGAGCTGGTTCGACGCAAACGCCCCATCAAGTTTCAAGTTTCAAGTTTTGAATGTTAAATGCACAAGTACAGCGAAATGCCTTTATTGCAGCTTTAACCCCTATTAGAGATCATCCTGACCAATTTGCCCTCTAAATACACCTCTGCTGTCTTCAACCAGGATCTCAGCGATCACTGCCTCATTGCCTGCGTCCGTAATGGGTCTGTAGTCAAACGACCACCCCTCATCACTGTCAAACGCTCCCTAAAACACTTCAGCGAGCAGGACTTTCTAACCGACCTGGCCCGGGTATCCTGGAAGTATCTTGACCTCATCCCGTCAGTAGAGGATGCGTGGTTGCTCTTTAAAAGTGCTTTCCTCACTATCTTAAATAGGCATGCCCCTTTCAAAAAATGTAGAACTAGGAATAGATATAGCTCTTGGTTCACTCCAGACCTGACTGCCCTCGACCAGCACAAAAACATCATGTGTTGTACTGCATTAGCATCGAATAGTCCTCGTGATATGCAACTTTTCACGGAAGTTAGGAACCAATATACACAGGCAGTTAGGAAAGCAAAGGCTAGCTTTTTCAAACAGAAATGTGTTTCCTGTAGCAGTAATTCCAAAAGGTTTGGGACACTGTAAAATCCATGGAGAATAAGAGCACCTCCTCCCAGCTGCCCACTGCACTGAGGTTAGGAAACACTGTCACCACCGATAAATCTACGATAATCAATCATTTCAATAAGCATTTTTCCACGGCTGGCCATGCTTTCCACCTGGCTACCCCGGCCAACACCTCAGAACCCCCTTCAGCAACATGCCCAAACCCCCCGCTTCTCCTTCACCCAAATCCAGATAGCTGATGTTCTGAAAGAACTGCAAAATCTGGATCCCTACAAATCAGCCGGGCTAGACAATCTGGACCCTCTCTTTTCTAAAATTATCAGACGAAATTGTTGCAACCCCTATTACTAGCCTATTCAACCTCTCTTTCGTATCGTCTGAGATACCCAAAGATTGGAAAGCTGCCGCGGTCATCCCCCTCTTTAAAGGGGGAGACACTCTAGACCCAAACTGTTATAGACCCATATCCATCCTGCCTTTCTAAAGTCTTCGAAAGCCAAGTTAATAAACAGATCACTGACCATTTCGAATCCCACCGCACCTTCTCCTCTGTGCAATCCGGTTTCTGAGCTGGTCATGGGTGCACCTCAGCCACGCTCAAGGTCCTAAACGATATCATAACCGCCATCGATAAAAGACAGTACTGTGCAGCCGTCTTCATAGACCTGGCCAAGGCTTTCGATTCTGTCAATCATCACATTCTTATCGGCAGACTCCACAGCCTTGGTTTCTCAAATGACTACCTCGCCTGGTTCACCAACTACTTCTCAGATAGAGTTCAGTGTGTCAAATTGGAGGGCCTGTTGTCAGGACCTCTGGCAGTCTCTATGGGGGTGCCACAGGGTTCAATTCTCAGGCCGACTCTTTTCTCTGTATATATCAACAATGTCGCTCTTGCTGCTGGTGATTCTCTGATTCACCTCTAAGCAGACGACACCATTCTGTATACATCTGGCCCTTCTTTGGACACTGTGTTAACTAACCTCCAGACGAGCTTCAATGCCAAACAACACTCCTTCGGTGGCCTCCAACTGCTTTAAATGCTCGTAAAACTAAATGCATGCTCTTCAACCGATTGCTGCCACCACCTGCCCGCCCGTCCAGCATCACTAGTCTGGACGGTTCTGACTTAGAATATGTGGACAACAACAAATACCTATGTGTCTGGTTAGACTGTAAACTCTCCTTCCAGACTCATATTAAGCATCTCCAATCCAAAATTAAATCTAGAATCGGCTTCCTATTTCGGAACAAAGCCTCCTTCACTCAGACGCCAAACATACCCTCGTAAAACTGACTATCCTACCGATCCTCGACTTCAGTGATGTCATCTATAAAATAGCCTCCAACACTCTACTCAGCAAATTGGATGCAGTCTATCACAGTGCCATCCATTTTGTTACCAAAGCCCCATATACTACCCACCACTGCGACCTCTATGCTCTCATTGGCTGGCCCTCACTACTTATCCGTCGCCAAACCCACTGGCTCCTGGTCATCTACAAGACCCTGCTAGGTAAAGCCCCGCCGTATCTCAGCTCATTGGTCACCATAGCAACACCCACCTGTAGCACGCTCTCCAGCAGGTATATTTCACTGGTCAATCCCCAAAGCCAATTCCTCTTTGGCTGCCTCTCCTTCCAGTTCTCTGCTGCCAATGACTGGAATGAATAGCAAAAATCTCTGAAGCTGGAGACTTATATATCCCTCTCTAACTTTAAGCATCAGCTGTCAGAGCAGCTTACCGATCATTGCACCTGTACATAGCCCATCTGTAAATAGCCCACCCAACTACCTCATCCCCATATTGTTATTTATTTTTGCTCTTTTGCACCCCAGTATCTCTACTTGCACATCATCATCTGCACATCTATCACTCCAGTGTTAATGCCTCTAGGGCCTATTTATTGCCTTACCTCCCTACTCTTCTACATTTGCACACACTGTAAATAGATTCTTTCTATTTTTGTTTTGTTTTGTGTTATCGACTGTACATTTGTTTATGTGTAATTCTGTGTTGTTTTTGTCGCACTGCTATGCTTTATCTTGGCCAGGTCACATGTAAATGAGGACTTTTTCTCAACTGGCCTACTTGGTTAAATAAAGGTAAAATAAATGTAATAAAATCCCAACAATGTAATCAATACTACAAATAACAAGGTAGAACAAAAACACACAAGAAAATAAATAAGAAATAAGAAGAACACGATAAGTAAGTAATCAGACTATATACAGTTCCAGTACCATATTAACAAGGAGGTAGGTATGTATAGGGGTAAGGTGACTATATACAGTTCCAGTACCATATTAACAAGGAGGTAGGTATGTATAGGGGTAAGGTGACTATATACAGGGTCAGTTCCATATTAACAAGGAGGTAGGTATGTATAGGGGTAAGGTGACTATATACAGTTCCAGTACCATATTAACAAGGAGGTAGGTATGTATAGGGGTAAGGTGACTATATACAGGGTCAGTTCCATATTAACAAGGAGGTAGGTATGTATAGGGGTAAGGTGACTATATACAGTTCCAGTACCATATTAACAAGGAGGTAGGTATGTATAGGGGTAAGGTGACTATATACAGGGTCAGTACCATATTAACAAGGAGGTAGATATGTATAGGGGTAAGGTGACTATATACAGGGTCAGTTCCATATTAACAAGGAGGTAGGTATGTATAGGGGTAAGGTGACTATATACAGTTCCAGTTCCATATTAACAAGGAGGTAGGTATGTATAGGGGTAAGGTGACTATATACAGGGTCAGTTCCATATTAACAAGGAGGTAGGTATGTATAGGGGTAAGGTGACTATATACAGTTCCAGTACCATATTAACAAGGAGGTAGGTATGTATAGGGGTAAGGTGACTATATACAGTTCCAGTACCATATTAACAAGGAGGTAGGTATGTATAGGGGTAAGGTGACTATATACAGTTCCAGTACCATATTAACAAGGAGGTAGGTATGTATAGGGGTAAGGTGACTATATACAGTTCCAGTACCATATTAACAAGGAGGTAGATATGTATAGGGGTAAGGTGACTATATACAGGGTCAGTACCATATTAACAAGGAGGTAGGTATGTATAGGGGTAAGGTGACTATATACAGTTCCAGTACCATATTAACAAGGAGGTAGGTATGTATAGGGGTAAGGTGACTATATACAGGGTCAGTTCCATATTAACAAGGAGGTAGGTATGTATAGGGGTAAGGTGACTATATACAGGGTCAGTTCCATATTAACAAGGAGGTAGGTATGTATAGGGGTAAGGTGACTATATACAGGGTCAGTTCCATATTAACAAGGAGGTAGGTATGTATAGGGGTAAGGTGACTATATACAGGGTCAGTACCATATTAACAAGGAGGTAGGTATGTATAGGGGTAAGGTGACTATATACAGGGTCAGTTCCATATTAACAAGGAGGTAGGTATGTATAGGGGTAAGGTGACTATATACAGTTCCAGTACCATATTAACAAGGAGGTAGGTATGTATAGGGGTAAGGTGACTATATACAGTTCCAGTACCATATTAACAAGGAGGTAGGTATGTATAGGGGTAAGGTGACTATATACAGGGTCAGTTCCATATTAACAAGGAGGTATGTATAGGGGTAAGGTGACTATATACAGTTCCAGTACCATATTAACAAGGAGGTAGGTATGTATAGGGGTAAGGTGACTATATACAGTTCCAGTACCATATTAACAAAGTAGATATGTATAGGGGTAAGGTGACTATATACAGTTCCAGTACCATATTAACAAGGAGGTAGGTATGTATAGGGGTAAGGTGACTATATACAGGGTCAGTTCCATATTAACAAGGAGGTAGGTATGTATAGGGGTAAGGTGACTATATACAGTTCCAGTACCATATTAACAAGGAGGTAGGTATGTATAGGTGTAAGGTGACTATATACAGTTCCAGTACCATATTAACAAAGTAGATATGTATAGGTGTAAGGTGACTATATACAGGGTCAGTTCCATATTAACAAGGAGGTAGATATGTATAGGGGTAAGGTGACTATATACAGTTCCAGTTCCATATTAACAAGGAGGTAGGTATGTATAGGGGTAAGGTGACTATATACAGGGTCAGTTCCATATTAACAAGGAGGTAGGTATGTATAGGGGTAAGGTGACTATATACAGTTCCAGTACCATATTAACAAGGAGGTAGGTATGTATAGGGGTAAGGTGACTATATACAGGGTCAGTTCCATATTAACAAGGAGGTAGATATGTATAGGGGTAAGGTGACTATATACAGTTCCAGTACCATATTAACAAGGAGGTAGGTATGTATAGGGGTAAGGTGACTATATACAGTTCCAGTACCATATTAACAAGGAGGTAGGTATGTATAGGGGTAAGGTGACTATATACAGGGTCAGTACCTTATTAACAAAGTAGATATGTATAGGGGTAAGGTGACTATATACAGGGTCAGTACCATATTAACAATGTACAGGGATACTGGAGTGATGGAGGTAGATATGTATAGCGGTAATGTCACGTCCTGGCCAGTATAAGGGTTAATTGTTATTGTAGTTTGGTCAGGACGTGGCAGAGGGTATTTGTTTTATGTGGTTCAGGGTGGTGTTTTTGTTGTAAGGGCATTTGATTTAGTATTCCGGGGTTTTTGGGCACTGTTTGAGTTTCACGTATTTCTATGTTGATCTAGTTAGTTGTATGTCTATGTTTGGTTATTGGGGCGGACTTCCAATTGCAGGCAGCTGTGTGGTGTTGCCTTTGATTGGAAGTCCTATATTAGTTGGGTGTGTTTGCCTGTTTAGGTGTGGGAGATTGTTTCTTGTTTTGCCGAGTGAGCCTTTCAAGACTGTGTCGTTGTTCGTAAGTTCGTTTCGTTTTGTTGTTTTTGGTGTTCACTTAGTTTGTAAATAAATACACAAGATGAGCATCAACATTCCTGCTGCGTTTTGGTCCTCCTTAACCCACGACAACCGTGACAGGTAAGGTGACTATATACAGGGTCAGTACCATATTAACAATGTGCAGGGATACTGGAGTGATGGAGGTACATTTATACACAATAAAAAAACAGAAGGATAACATACATAAGTATTCAGACAGTACTTTGTTGAAGCACCGTTGGCAGCGGTTACAGCCTCAAGTCTTACATTTACATTTTACTCATTTAGCAGACACTCTTATCCAGAGTGACTTACAGTAGTGAATGCATACATTTCCTACATTTTTTTTTTCTGTACTGGTCCCCCGTGGGAATCGAACCCACAACCCTGGCGTTGCAAACACCATGCTCTACCAACTGAGCCACACTCTTCTTGGATATGATGCTACAAGCTTGGCACACCTGTATTTGGGGAGTTTCTCCCATTCTTCTCTGCAGATCCTCTCAAGCTCTGTCAGGTTGGATGGGGAGCGTTGCTGCACAGCTATTTTCAGGTCTCTCCAGAGATGTTAGATTGGGTTCAAGTCTGTCCTCTGGCTGGGGCACTAAAGGACATTCAGACAGTTGTCCCGAATCCACTCCTGTGTTGTCTTTGCTTAGGGTCGTTGTCCTGTTGGAAGGTGAACCTTCATCCCAATCTGAGGTCCTGAGCGCTGGTTTTCATCAAGGATATCTGTGTACTTTGCTCCGTTCACCTACCCTCATACCTGACTAGTCTCCCAGTCCCTGCCGCTGAAAAACATCCCCACCACCATGCTTCACCGTAGGGATGGTGCCAGGTTTCCTCCAGACATGACGCTTGGCATTCAGGTTCAATAGTTCAATCTTGGTTTCATCAGACCAGAGAATCTTGTTTCTCATGGTCTGTGAGTCCTTTAGGTGCCCTTTGGCAAACTCTAAGGGACTGTAATGTGCCTTTTACTGAGGACTGGCTTCTGTCTGGCCACTACCATAAAGGCCTGATTGATGGAAGAGGACTGGCCACCTCTCAGAGCCTAGCCACCGTACTTCTACATCTGCATTGCTTGCTGTTTGGGGTTTTAGGCTGGGTTTTTGTACAGCACTTTGAGGCATCAGCTGATGTAAGAAGGGCTTTATAAAAAAAATGATTGATTGATTGATTGATTGATTGGTGGAGTGCTGCAAAGATGGTAGTCCTTCTGGAAGGTTCTTCCATCTCCACAGAGTAACTCTGGAGCTCTGTCAGAGTGACCATCAGGTTCTTGGTTTCTCCTCCGATTTAAAACTTTCCACCTTCTCCACTACTGTCCCGTCGATGTGGATAGGGGGGTGCTCCCTCTGCTGTTTCCTGAAGTCCACGATCATCTTCTTCGTTTTGTTGATGTTCAGGGAGAGATTATTTTCCTGGCAACATTCCGCCAAGGCCCTCACCTTCTCCATGTAAGCTGTCTCGTCATTGTTAGTAATCAGGCCTACTACTGTTGTGTCGTCTGCAAACTTGATGATTGAGTTAGAGGCGTGCATGGCCACGCTGTCGTGGATGAACAGGGAGTACAGAAAGGGGCTGAACACGCACCCCTGAGGGGCCCCAGTGTTGAGGATCAGTGTAGCAGAGGTGTCGTTTCCTACCTTCACCACCTTAGTCACCGTGTCCGTGTCGATGTTATTCTCAGAGGCAACCCAGAATATATCCCAGACCACGTGATCAAAACAATCTTAAAGCATGGATTCTGATTGGTCAGACCAGCATTGAATGGAGCTTACCACGGGTACTTCCTGTTTGAGTATCTGCCTATAGGAAGGGAGGAGCAGAATGGAGTCGTGATCTGATTTGCCGAAGGGAGGGCCTTGTAGCCTCCCGGAAGGGGGAGTAACAACGACCGAGAGTTTTCCCAATGGGGTTTTTGCTGCGCGAGTGCTACAGGCAATGTGGTTTTTGCTGCGCGAGTGCTACAGGCAATGGGGTTTTTGCTGAGCGAGTGCTACAGGCAATGGGGTTTTTGCTGAGCGAGTGCTACAGGCAATGTGTTGATTGAACTTCGGTAGCGTTTTCCTCAAATTTCCTTTCTAAAAAATGTTTTTATGGCAGAATGTACACTTCTCAAAAGGCACCAGAGGAGAAGATAGGAAAGAATAGGGCAGGGAGAGAGAGGAGAGAGAGAGGGGAGGAGAGAGTAGGGCAGGGAGAGAGGGGAGAGAGGGGAGGAGAGAGTAGGGCAGGGAGAGAGAGGAGAGAGAGAGGAGAGAGTAGGGCAGGGAGAGAGGGGAGAGAGGGGAGGAGAGAGTAGGGCAGGGAGAGAGAGGAGAGAGAGAGGAGAGAGTAGGGCAGGGAGAGAGAGGAGAGAGAGAGGAGAGAGTAGGGCAGAGAGAGGAAAGAGAGGGAAGGAGAGAGTAGGGCAGGGAGAGAGAGGAGAGAGAGAGAGAGGAGAGAGTAGGGCAGGGAGAGAGGAGAGAGAGGGGAGGAGAGAGTAGGGCAGGGAGAGAGGGGAGAGAGGGGAGGAGAGAGTAGGGCAGGGAGAGAGAGGAGAGAGAGAGGAGAGAGTAGGGCAGGGAGAGAGGGGAGAGAGGGGAGGAGAGAGTAGGGCAGGGAGAGAGAGGAGAGAGAGAGGAGAGAGTAGGGCAGGGAGAGAGAGGAGAGAGAGGAGAGAGTAGGGCAGAGAGAGGAAAGAGAGGGAAGGAGAGAGTAGGGCAGGGAGAGAGAGGAGAGAGGAGAAGAGAGGGTAAAGGAGAGAGGAGAAAGCAGGGCAGGGAGAGAGAGGAGAGGATAGATGAGAAGAGAGGGTAGCGGAGAAAGGAGAAAGAAGGGCAGGGAGAGGAGAGAGGAGAAAGAGGAGGGAGTAGGGCAGGGAGAGAGAGGAGAGATGAGAAGAGAGGGTAGCGGAGAAAGGAGAAAGAAGGGCAGGGAGAGGAGAAAGAGGAGGGAGAAGGGCAGGGCGTGTATTAATGAATTAGCATGCATGGGTGATCCCTGACAATAGCCAGCTCAGGGAGCAAACTGACACAGAAACACTGAAACCAGAAGTGAAACCCCACATTATTATCTTTCCATTATACACATTAGCCTTTCTACACCTCTCTCTCTCTATCTCCTTCTGCCTCATCCTCTCTCTCGTCTCCCTCCCTCTATCTCTCTCTCATTCTCAGTCTTTGTGGTGTTGTGGAGGAAGGATGGTGTTGCCACTCTCCCTCTTTCTAGCTCATTCTCAGAAGGAAGATGTTTTCTCTCTCTCTGTCTCTTGTCCCCCTCCCTCCTTATATCTCACTCTCATTCTTAGTCTTGTGGTATTGTGGAAGAGGGATGATGTTGACTCTCTCTCTCTCCCTCCCCCTCTCTCCCTCCCTCTCTCTCCCTCCCCCTCTCTCTCTCCCCCTCTCTCTCTCCCCTCCCTCTCTCTCCCTCCCCCTCTCTCCCTCCCCCTCTCTCCCTCCCTCTTTCTAGCTCATTCTCAGAAGGAAGATGTTGCCTCTCTCTCTGTCCCTCACTCCCTCGCTCACAAACACACACACACACACACACACACACACACACACACACACACACACACACACGCACACACACTATTAACACCCTATTAACACACTATTAACACAATATTAATACACTATTATCACACTATTGACACACTATTAACACTACTAACACACTATTAAAACACTATTAAAACGCTATTAACACCCTATTAACACACTATTAACACACTATTAACACACTATTATCACACTATAGACACTATTGACACACTATTAACACTATTAACACACTATTAACACACCATTAACACACACACTATTAACACACTATTAACACACACACTAACACACTATTAAAACACTATTAACACACTATTAAAACGCCATTAAAACACAATTAATACACTATTAAAACACAATTAATACACTATTAAAACACAATTAATACACTATTAAAAAGCTATTAAACCACAATTAACACACTATTAACCTGTTGAGGTATAGGGGCAGTATTTTCACTTTTGGATGAAATGCTTGCCAATAGTAAACTGCCAAATACTCAGGCCCAGAGTCAAATATTTGCATATTATTAGTAGATTTGGATAGAAAACACTCTAAAGTTTCTAAAACTGTTTGAATGATGTCTGTGAGTATAACAGAACTCATATGGCAGGCCAAAACCTGAGAGGTATCCAACCAGGAAGTGGGAACTCTGAGGCTTGTAGTCTTTTCAAATGATTGTCTATACAAACTACAGTGTCTGTGATGTCATATTGCACTTCCTAAGGCTTCCACTAGATGGCAACAGTCTTTAGAACCTTGTTTGAGGCTTCTACTGTGCAATTTGATTGAATAACAGCCGGAACAAGAAGTGGCCTGGCTGGGGTCACTTTAGTTACCTCATGCGGGGTCACGCAGGGCTAGCCATTTTTTCTTTTTCTTCTGTAATGAATACGCTATTGTTCGGTTGGAATATTATTGAAGTTTTATGTTAAAAACACCCTAAAGATTGATTGTAAACATGGTTTGACATGTTTCTACAAACGCTAAGTGAACTTTATAACTTTTCGTCTATGATGGATGGACACGCATCATGCCTTTTGGAATAGTGATCTGGACGCATGAACAAAACTGATTTATTTGGACATAACTAATGGACTTTATCGAACAAATGAACATTTCTTGTGGAAGTGGGAGTCCTTCCGAGTGCATTCCGCCGAAGATCAGCAAAGGTAAGAAAATATTTATAACAGTATTTTAGAGTTTTGACGACGCCGTGGCTTGACGGCTAACTGTATAGCTTGCATTGATGGCCGAGCTCTGTACTCAGAATATTGAACAATGTGCTTTCTCCGTAAAGTTATTTTGAAATCTGACACAGCGGTTGCATTAAGGAGTAGTTTAACTATAAATCTTTAAATAATTGTTTTATATTTTGTCAACGTTTATGATGAGTATTTCTGTAAATTGATGTGCTGATCCACCGGAGGGTTTTGGGAGGAATACATTTTCTGAACGTCACTCGCCAATGTAAAATGGGTTTTTTGGATATAAATATGAACTTGATCGAATAAAAAATGCATGTATTGTGTAACATGATGTCCTAGGAGTGTCATCTGATGAAGATCGTCAAAGGTTAGTGCATAATTTTAGCTGGTTTTCTGGTTTTGTGACGCCTGTCCTTGCTAGGAAAATGGCTGTGGTTTTTCTTGTGTTGGCACTGTCCTAACATAATCTAACTTTATGCTTTCGCCGTAAAGCCTTTCTGAAATCGGATAATGTAGTTGGATTAACCTCTTATGGCTAGGGGGCAGTATTTTCACGGCTGGATAAAAAACGTACCCGATTTAATCTGATTATTAGTCCTGCCCAGAAACTAGAATATGCATATAATTATTAGCTTTGGATAGAAAACACTCCAAAGTTTCTAAAACTGTTTGAATGGTGTCTGTGAGTATAACAGAACTCATTTGGCAGGCCAAAACGTGAGAAGATTCTGTACAGGAAGTACCCTGTCTGACCATTTCTTGCTCTTCTTTGTCATCTCTATTCATTACAAAGGATCTCTGCTGTTACGTGACACTTCCTACGGCTCCAATGGGCTCTCAGAGCCCGGGAAAAACCTGAATGACGTAATTCAAAGCCCTGGCTGAAACACACGAGCGCTTTTGCTAAGTGGTATATCAGAGGACAAAGGGCTTCATGCTCGTGCACTGGCCGCCCCCGCCTTTCTGTTTTTCCCTCTATTTACCGAAACACAGATTCCCGGTCGGAATATTATCTCTTTGTTACGAGATAAATAGCATAAAATTGATTTTAAACAGAGGTTGACATGCTTCGAAATACGGTAATGGAATATTTAGAATTTTTTTGTCACAAAATGCGCCATGCGCCCAACCCTGATTTACCATTTCGGATAGTGTCTAGAACGCACAAACAAAACGCCGCTGTTTGGATATAACGATGGATTATTTGGGACCAAACCAACATTTGTTATTGAAGTACAAGTCCTGGGAGTGCATTCTGACGAAGAACAGGAAAGGTAAGACCATTTTTCTTATAGTAAATCTGATTTTGGTGAAGGCTAAACTTGCCGGGTGTCTAAATAGCTAGCCCGTGATGGCTGGGCTATGTACTTAGAATATTGCAAAATGTGCTTTCACCAAAAAGCTATTTTAAAATCGGACATATCGAGTGCATAGAGGAGTTCTGTATCTATAATTCTTAAAATAATTGTTATGCTTTTTGTGAACGTTTATCGTGAGTAATTTAGTAAATTGTTAGTAAATTCCCCGGAAGTTTGCGGGGGGTATGCTAGTTCTGAACGTCACATGCTAATGTAAAAAGCTGTTTTTTGATATAAATATGAACTTGATTGAACAAAACATGCATGTATTGTATAACATAATGTCCTAGGTGTGTCATCTGATGAAGATCATCAAAGGTTAGTGCTGCATTTAGCTGTCTTCTGGGTTTTTGTGACATTATATGCTAGCTTGAAAAATGGGTGTCTGATTATTTCTGGCTGGGTACTCTGCTGACATAATCTAATGTTTTGCTTTTGCTGTAAAGCCTTTTTGAAATCGGACAGTGTGGTTAGATTAACGAGAATCTTGTCTTTAAAATGCTGTAAAATAGTCATATGTTTGAAAAATGGAAGTTTTCGGATTTTAGAGGAATTTGTATTTCGCGCCACGCCCATCATTGGATATTGGAGCAGGTTTTCCGCTAGCGGAACATCTAGATGTAAGAGGTTAAGGAAAGGTTTATCTTTAAAATGGCGTAAAATAGTTGTATGTTTGAGAAATTTGAATTATGACATTTTGTTGTTTTGAATTTGCCGCCCTGATATTTCACTGGCTGTTGAATAGTGTGAACCGTGGGTGGGACAGTAGCGTCCCACGCAGCCCTGAGAAGTTAACACACTATTAACACACTATTAAAACACAATTAACACACTATTAACACACTATTAACACACTATTAACTTCTCTAGGGTAGGGGGCAGTATTTTGACGTCCGGATGAAAGGCGTACCCAAAATAAACTAGTTGCTACTCAGGCTCAAAAGGTAGGATATGCATATTATTAGTGGATTTGGATAGAAAACACTCTGAAGTTTCTAAAACTGTTTGAATGATGTCTGTGAGTATAACAGAACTCATATGGCAGGCAAAAACCTGAGAAAAATTCAACCAGGAAGTGTGGAAATCTGAGGTTTGTAGTTTTTCAAGTGATTTCCACTAGATGTCAACAGTCTTTAGAACATTGTTTCATGCTTCTACTGTGAATATGGAGCGAAGAAGAGGGCCTGGAAGTAGATGAGTGAGAAAATGACATGAGCTCAGAGGGGTGCGATGACATGAGAGTTAGCTGTGTTCCTTTTCTTTTCTGAAGACATTGGAATTGTCCGGTTGGAATATTACTGAAGATTTATGTTAAAAACGTCCTAAAGACTGATGCTATACATCGTTTGACATATTTCTACGAACGTAAATAGAATTGTTTTTGACTTTTCGTCGTGAGATTTGCGTGCACTTCCTGCATTTGGAGTAGTGGACTGAACGCGTGAACAAAAGGAGGTATTTGGACATAAATAATGGACTTTATCGAACAAAACAAACATTTATTGTGGACCTGGGATTCCTGGGAGTGCATTCTGATGAAGATCATCAAAGGTAAGTGAATATTTATAATATTATTTCTGAGTTTTGTTGACTCCACAAAATGGCGGGTTTGGTTTCGTGTCTGAACGCTGTACTCAGATTATTGCAAAATTTGCTTTCGCCGTAAAGCTTTTTTGAAATCTGACAGCGGTTGCATTAAGGAGAAGTGTATGTATAATTCTTTGAATAACTGTTGAATATTTTATCAATGTTTATGATGAGTATTTCTGTAAATTGATGTGCTCATTCACCGGAAGTTTTGGGAGGCAAAACATTTCTGAACATTACACGCCAATGTAAAATGTGGGTTTTGGATATAAATATGAACTTTATCGAGCAAAACATACATGTATTGTGGAACATGAAGTCCTATGAGTGCCATCTGATGAAGATCATCAAAGGTTAGTGATAAATTTTAGCTGTATTTCTGGTTTTCTCCTTGCTTGGAAAATGGCTACCCCAGAGAAGTTAACACAGTATTAACGCACTATTAAGACACTATTAACACACTATTAACACACTATTAAAACACTATTAACACACTATTAAAACACTATTAACACACTATTAACACACTATTAAAACACTATTAACACACTATTAACACACTATTAACACACTATTAAAATGCTATTAAAACACTATTAACACACCATCTCGGTTTACAACAGTCTTCCACAGTTTATAATAGTGTTTCACGGATTATAATAGTGATATAATAGTGGTTTAATAGTGGTATAATAGTGGTGTAATAGTGGTGTAATAATGGTGTAATAGTGGTGTAAAAGTGGTATAATAGTGGTATAATAGTGGTATAATAGTGGTGTAATAGTGGTGTAATAGTGTTATAATAGTGTTATAATAGTGTTGTAATAGTGGTAAAATAGTGGTGTAATAGTGGTATAATAGTGGTATAATAGTGGTATAAGTGTTATAATAGTGGTGTAATAGTGTTATAATAGTGGTGTAATAGTGGTGTAATAGTGGTATAAGTGGTATAATAGTGGTGTAATAGTGGTATAATAGTGGTATAATAGTGTTATAATAGTGTTATAATAGTGGTGTAATAGTGGTGTAATAGTGGTGTAAGTGGTATAATAGTGGTATAACAGTGGTGTAATAGTGGTATAATAGTGGTGTAATAGTGGTATAATAGTGGTATAATAGTGGTATAATAGTGGTGTAATAGTGGTATAATAGTGGTGTAATAGTGGTGTAATAGTGGTATAAGTGGTGTAATAGTGGTGTAAGTGGTATAATAGTGGTATAATAGTGGTATAGTGGTGTAATAGTGTTATAATAGTGGTATAAGTGGTATAATAGTGGTATAATAGTGGTATAATAGTGTTATAATAGTGGTGTAATAGTGATATAATAGTGGTGTAATAGTGGTATAATAGTGGTGTAATAGTGGTATAAGTGGTATAATAGTGGTGTAATAGTGGTATAATAGTGGTGTAATAGTGGTATAAGTGGTATAATAGTGGTGTAATAGTGGTATAAGTGGTATAATAGTGGTGTAATAGTGGTATAATAGTGGTGTAATAGTGGTATAAGTGGTATAATAGTGGTATAAGTGGTATAATAGTGGTGTAATAGTGTTATAATAGTGGTATAAGTGGTATAATAGTGTTATAATAGTGTTGTAATAGTGGTATAATAGTGGTATAAGTGTTATAATAGTGGTATAATAGTGGTGTAATAGTGGTATAATAGTGGTATAATAGTGTTATAATAGTGGTATAATAGTGGTGTAATAGTGTTATAATGGTGGTGTAATAGTGGTGTAATAGTGGTATAAGTGGTATAATAGTGGTATAAGTGGTATAATAGTGGTATAATAGTGGTATAAGTGGTATAATAGTGGTGTAATAGTGGTATAATAGTGGTATAATAGTGGTATAATAGTGGTGTAATAGTGGTGTAATAGTGGTATAATAGTGGTATAATAGTGGTATAATAGTGGTGTAATAGTGGTGTAATAGTGGTATAATAGTGGTATAAGTGGTATAATAGTGGTATAATAGTGGTGTAATAGTGGTGTAATAGTGTTATAATAGTGGTGTAAGTGGAATAATAGTGGTATAATAGTGGTATAATAGTGTTAAAATAGTGGTGTAATAGAGATATAATAGTGGTGTAATAGTGTTGTAATAGTGATATAATAGTGGTGTAATAGTGTTATAATAGTGGTATAAGTGGTGTAATAGTGATATAATAGTGGTATAACAGTGGTATAATAGTGGTGTAATAGTGGTGTAATAGTGTTATAATAGTGTTATAACAGTGGTATAATAGTGGTATAATAGTGGTGTAATAGTGTTATAATAGTGTTATAATAGTGTTATAATAGTGTTGTAATAGTGGTATAATAGTGGTGTAATAGTGGTGTAATAGTGGTATAAGTGTTATAATAGTGGTGTAATAGTGGTATAATAGTGGTGTAATAGTGGTATAATAGTGGTGTAATAGTGGTGTAATAGTGTTATAATAGTGTTATAATAGTGGTATAATAGTGGTGTAATAGTGGTATAATAGTGGTGTAATAGTGGTATAATAGTGGTGTAATAGTGGTATAATAGTGGTATAAGTGTTATAAGTGGTGTAATAGTGGTATAATAGTGGTATAAGTGTTATAATAGTGGTGTAATAGTGGTATAATAGTGGTGTAATAGTGGTGTAATAGTGGTGTAATAGTGGTGTAATAGTGGTATAATAGTGATATAATAGTGGTATAATAGTGGTATAGTGATTAGTGTTATAATAGCAATATAATACTGTTTCACAGTTTAAGTGTTGTAAAAGTCTTATAATAGTGAAACAATAGTGTTACAGTTTATAACACTGTTATATTAGTGTTCCAAGGTTTATAATAGTGTTTCAAGGATTCCATTTTTTTTTCACAGATTACAACAGTCTTCCACGGTTTATAATTTGGTTTCACGGTTTATAATTTTGTTTCTGGGTTTATAATAGTGTTTTACATTTTCAAATATATTTTTTCAGTTTCTAATAGTGTTTAACAGTTTATAATAGTGTTTAACAGTTTATAATTGGTATTGGTATCGAAGTCAATACTCTGGTAGGGTGACAATAGTTTCTATATCTTACATAAACAGTACTTGCTGTGTGGCTAAGTACGTTACATCAGATTTCCCACAGCAGGATATACAGTTCCCAGACAAAGGAGGAGGAGGATGATGAAGAGTAGAGGAGGAGAGGAGGAGGAGATGATGAGGAGATGAGGAGGAGATGAGGAGATGAGGAGGAGGAGATGAGGAGATGAGGAGAGGAGGAGATGAGGAGGAGATGAGGAGATGAGGAGGAGATGATGAGGAGATGAGGAGATGAGGAGGAGAGGAGGAGATGAGGAGGAGATGAGGAGATGAGGAGGAGGAGATGAGGAGATGAGGAGAGGAGGAGATGAGGAGGAGATGAGGAGATGAGGAGGAGATGATGAGGAGATGAGGAGATGAGGAGGAGAGGAGGAGATGAGGAGGAGATGAGGAGGAGATGAGTGTAGACAGAGGGTTCTACAATGTCAGTTCCATGTGTGGGCTCCCTGCCTGTGCCATTAAACCCCTACAACTCATCCAGAACGCCGCAGCCCGTCTGGTGTTCAACCTTCCCAAGTTCTCTCACGTCACCCCGCTCCTCCGCTCTCTCCACTGGCTTCCAGTTGAAGCTCGCATCCGCTACAAGACCATGGTGCTTGCCTACGGAGCTGTGAGGGGAACGGCACCTCCGTACCTTCAGGCTCTGATCAGGCCCTACACCCAAACAAGGGCACTGCGTTCATCCACCTCTGGCCTGCTCGCCTCCCTACCTCTGAGGAAGCACAGTTCCTGCTCAGCCCAGTCAAAACTGTTCGCTGCTCTGGCACCCCTATGGTGGAACAAGCTCCCTCACGACGCCAGGACAGCGGAGTCAATCACCACCTTCCGGAGACACCTGAAACCCCACCTCTTTAAGGAATACCTAGGATAGGATAAAGTAATCCTTCTAACCCCCCCCCTTAAAAGATTTAGATGCACTATTGTAAAGTGGTTGTTCCACTGGATATCATAAGGTGAATGCACCAATTTGTAAGTCGCTCTGGATAAGAGCATCCACTAAATGACTTAAATGTAAATGTAATTCTAAAACCAGGGAGAAGTGGAAGATGAGGGGAAGAAGAGAGGAGAGGAGGAGCAGGAGTTAGATGAGTGTAGAGAGGAGAGGGAGATAAGGATAAGAGAGGAGAGAGAGAGAGATAAGGAGGATGAGGAGGAGAGAGAGAGATAAGGAGGATGAGGAGGAGAGAGAGAGATAAGGAGGATGAGGAGGAGAGAGAGAGATAAGGAGGAGGAGAGAGAGAGAGATAAGGAGGATGAGAGAGGAGAGAGAGAGATAAGGAGGATGAGGAGGAGAGAGAGAGCGATAAGGAGGTAGAGGAAGAGAGAGAGATAAGGAGGATGAGGAAGAGAGAGAGAGATAAGGAGGTTGAGGAAGAGAGAGAGAGAGATAAGGAGGATGAGGAGGCGAGAGAGTGAGAGATAAGGAGGATGATGATGAGGAGAGAGAGAGATAAGGAGGATGAGGAAGAGAGAGAGATAAGGAGGATGAGGAAGAGAGAGAGAGAGATGAGGAGGCGAGAGAGTGAGAGATAAGGAGGATGATGATGAGGAGAGAGAGAGATAAGGAGGATGAGGAGAGAGAGAGAGAGATAAGGAGGATGAGGAGAGAGAGAGATAAGGAGGATGAGGAGAGAGAGAGATAAGGAGGATGAGGAAGAGAGAGAGATAAGGAGGAGGATGAAGAGTAGAGGAAGAAGAGAAAGAGACAGATACATTATATTTTCAGGTGTTTTTGTACTTTATTGTAGAAGATGGTATTCTGTCTGAAAATCTACTAGGTTTAAAACCTGTTAAGGAGCCACGCCTTTTCTTAATTTTCGAGTAAAATGACCAACCCAAATCTAACTGCCAGTAGCTCAGGCCCTGAAGCAAGGATATGCATATTCTTGGTACCATTTGAAAGGAAACACTTTACATTTTGACATGTGTGGAAATGTGAAAGGAATGTAGGAGAATATAACACATAGATCTGGAAGAAGATAATACAAAGAAAAAATCAACCGTTCTTTTGCATTTTTTTGTACCATCTTTGAAATGCAAGAGAAAGGCCATAATGTATTATTCCAGCCGAGGTGCAATTTAGATGTTGGCTACTAGATGGCAGCAGTGTATGTGCAAAGATTTAGACTGATCCAAGAACCATTGCACATCTGTTCAAAATGTTGTATCGAGACTGCCCAAATGTCCCTAATGCGTTCATTAATAACTTTTCATGTTCAAAATTGGGCACTCTCCACAAAAAATAGCATGACACTGTAATAGCTACTGTAAATTGGACAGTGCAGTTAGATAAACAAGAATATAAGCTTTCTGCCAATATCAGATATGTCTATGTCCTGGGAAATGTTCTTGTTACTTACAACCTCATGCTAATCGCATTAGTCTACGTTCGCTCAACCGTCCCGTGTACGGGACACCGATCCCGAAGAATTAAAGAGTAGTATGTAGCTAGTTCTAAACTTCCAGCGCACCACCCTGAATCCCACTGCTTGCCTCTGAAGCTAAGCAGGGTTGGTCCTGGTCAGTCCCTGGATGGGAGACCAGATGCTACTGGAAGTGATGTTGGAGGCACTCTGTCCTCTGGTCTAAAAATCCCAATGCCCCAGGGCAGTGATTTGGGACATTGCCCTGTGTAGGGTGCCGTCATTCGGATGGGACTTTTAAATAGGTGTCCTGACTCTCTGTGGTCATTATAGATCCCATGGTACTTATCATAAGAGTAGGGGTGTTAAACCCCGGTGTCCTGGCTAAACTCCCAATCTGGACCTCATACCATCATGGCCACCTAATCATCCCCAGCTTCCAATTGGCTCATTCATTCCCCCTCCTCTCCCCTGTAAGGATTCCCCAGGTCGTTGCTGTAAATGAGAATCTCAGTTCTCAACTGACCTGGTAACATAAGGAAGTAGACTCCTGACCTCAGCGACACTTTTCACTGTCTTTTGAGAGAGATATGAACGTAAACCATGGCAACAAAGTGGCAGTTGTGCTTTGAAAACATTTATTTTGACATTTACCGTACCTGCTATTAGATACACGAGCACAAATGCCGACACACACACACACACACACACACACACACACACACACGCCGACAGACACGCGCAAACACACACACGCACACACACAAACACACACACACACACACGGCAGGATGTCAGGAGACACATTAGTGTGTTGTGGTTGAGTCAGAACACTAATAGAATCTGTCTTCAACTACCTTGATTACCTGAGGTTAATCAACCCTGTCCCCGACCTTAATGAGGTTAATCAGCTCTATCCCCAACCTTAATGAGGTTAATCAGCTCTATCCCCAACCTTAATGAGGTTAATCAGCTCTATCCCCAACCTTAATGAGGTTAATCAACTCTATCCCCAACCTTAATGAGGTTAATCAACTCTATCCCCAACCTTAATGAGGTTTATCAACCCTGTCCCCAACCTTAACTCAAACAATAGGAAGTAATACCTAAACGGTTAACCAATTGGAAATAACGTCTTAACTTAACCCCCGAGTTGTTTCTGTAACCCTTAACCCCCGAGTTGTTTCTGTAACCCTTAACCCCCGAGTTGTTTCTGTAACCTTTAACCCCCGAGTTGTTTCTGTAACCCTTAACCCCCGAGTTGTTTCTGTAACCCTTAACCCCCGAGTTGTTTCTGTAACCCTTAACCCCCGAGTTGTTTCTGTAACCTTTAACCCCCGAGTTGTTTCTGTAACCTTTAACCCCCGAGTTGTTTCTGTAACCCTTAACCCTACAGTTGTGTACCTAATATAATAAATACAGGGCGTCGTCCTAGGGGTCCATTGCCTCTAAGTAGCCTTGGGTTTTGCGATGTGGATGGGTGTGGAGGATAGGTGTAATTTGCGAGCTCTGGATCCGAGGGTTGCATATTCAATCCCAGTGAAAGGGACTTGTTCTTACAACTTCTAAATTTGACATTTGGAGAAATATGGATAAACATCTAATTTTGCAGTAAGCCAGAGCTTGTTGCTTATACACTATGTGTTAGCATCATCATATCAGCGTCTGGTCTGGTCTGGTCTGGTCTGGTCTGGTCTGGTCTGGTCTGGTCTGTCTGTCTGTCTGTCTGTCTGTCTGTCTGTCTGTCTGTCTGTCTGTCTGTCTGTCTGTCTGTCTGTCTGTCTGTCTGTCTGTCTGTCTGTCTGTCTGTCTGTCTGTCTGTCTGTCTGTCTGTCTGTCTGTCTGTCTGTCTGTCTTCTGTCTGTCTGTCTGCCCTACTAGCCTGCTGATAGCCAGTCGTTGTGCTGTACTCCACCAAACCAAAGACCAACCTCTGAGCTCCCCAGGACACACACACACACACACACACACACACAGTTTTAAAAAGTGTATAATGACAGCTAGATATTAGTATTGAGACTAATATAATCCCTTTAGAGAGAGACCAGGGAAATTCACTCACCAAGCTGGAGGAGAGGACAGACAGACAGACAGACAGACAGACAGACAGACAGACAGACAGACAGACACAGCAGAATTTACCCCCTTTAGACAGCAGAATGTACCCCCTTTAGACAGCAGAATGTATCCCCCTTTAGAAAGCAGAATGTACCCCCTTTAGACAGCAGAATGTACCCCTTTAGACAGCAGAATATACCCCCCTTTAGACAGCAGAATGTACCCCCTTTAGACAGCAGAATGTACCCCCTTTAGACAGCAGAATGTACCCCCCTTTAGACAGCAGAATGTACCCCCCTTTAGACAGCAGAATGTACCCCCTTTAGACAGCAGAATGTACCCCCTTTAGACAGCAGAATGTATCCCCCTTTAGACAGCAGAATGTACCCCTTTAGACAGCAGAATATACCCCCCTTTAGACAGCAGAATGTACCCCCTTTAGACAGCAGAATGTACCCCCTTTAGACAGCAGAATGTACCCCCCTTTAGACAGCAGAATGTATCCCCCTTTAGACAGCAGAATGTACCCCCTTTAGACAGCAGAATGTATCCCCCTTTAGACAGCAGAATGTACCCCCCTTAGACAGCAGAATGTATCCCCCTTTAGACAGCAGAATGTATCCCCCTTTAGACAGCAGAATGTACCCCCTTTAGACAGCAGAATGTACCCCCTTTAGACAGCAGAATGTACCCCCTTTAGACAGCAGAATGTACCCCCCTTTAGACAGCAGAATGTACCCCCCTTTAGACAGCAGAATGTACCCCCTTTAGAAAGCAGAATGTACCCCCTTTAGACAGCAGAATGTACCCCCTTTAGACAGCAGAATGTACCCCATTTAGACAGCAGAATGTATCCCCTTTAGACAGCAGAATGTACCCCCTTTAGACAGCAGAATGTACCCCCTTTAGACAGCAGAATGTATCCCCCTTTAGACAGCAGAATGTATCCCCCTTTAGACAGCAGAATGTACCCCCTTTAGACAGCAGAATGTATCCCCCCTTTAGACAGCAGAATGTATCCCCCTTTAGACAGCAGAATGTACCCCCTTTAGACAGCAGAATGTACCCCCTTTAGACAGCAGAATGTACCCCCTTTAGACAGCAGAATGTACCCCCCTTTAGACAGCAGAATGTACCCCCTTTAGACAGCAGAATGTACCCCCTTTAGACAGCAGAATGTACCCCCCTTTAGACAGCAGAATGTACCCCCTTTAGACAGCAGAATGTACCCCCTTTAGACAGCAGAATGTACCCCCTTTAGACAGCAGAATGTACCCCCCTTTAGACAGCAGAATGTACCCCCTTTAGACAGCAGAATGTACCCCCCTTTAGACAGCAGAATGTACCCCCTTTAGACAGCAGAATGTACCCCCTTTAGACAGCAGAATGTACCCCCCTTTAGACAGCAGAATGTATCCCCCTTTAGACAGCAGAATGTACCCCCTTTAGACAGCAGAATGTACCCCCTTTAGACAGCAGAATGTACCCCCCTTTAGACAGCAGAATGTACCCCCTTTAGACAGCAGAATGTACCCCCTTTAGACAGCAGAATGTATCCCCCTTTAGACAGCAGAATGTACCCCCTTTAGACAGCAGAATGTACCCCCCTTTAGACAGCAGAATGTACCCCCTTTAGACAGCAGAATGTACCCCCCTTAGAACAGCAGAATGTACCCCCTTTAGACAGCAGAATGTACCCCCTTTAGACAGCAGAATGTATCCCCTTTAGACAGCAGAATGTATCCCCCTTTAGACAGCAGAATGTACCCCCTTTAGACAGCAGAATGTACCCCCCTTTAGACAGCAGAATGTACCCCCTTTAGACAGCAGAATGTACCCCCTTAGACAGCAGAATGTACCCCCTTTAGACAGCAGAATGTATCCCCTTTAGACAGCAGAATGTATCCCCTTTAGACAGCAATATGTATCCCCCTTTAGACAGCAGAATGTATCCCCTTTAGACAGCAGAATGTACCCCCTTTAGACAGCAGAATGTACCCCCTTTAGACAGCAGAATGTACCCCCTTTAGACAGCAGAATGTACCCCCTTTAGACAGCAGAATGTACCACCTTTAGACAGCAGAATGTACCCCCTTTAGACAGCAGAATGTACCCCCTTTAGACAGCAGAATGTACCCCCTTTAGACAGCAGAATGTACCCCCTTTAGACAGCAGAATGTACCCCCTTTAGACAGCAGAATGTACCCCCCTTTAGACAGCAGAATGTACCCCCTTTAGACAGCAGAATGTACCCCCTTTAGACAGCAGAATGTACCCCCCTTTAGACAGCAGAATGTATCCCCTTTAGACAGCAGAATATACCCCCCTTTAGACAGCAGAATGTACCCCCTTTAGACAGCAGAATGTACCCCCCTTTAGACAGCAGAATGTATCCCCCTTTAGACAGCAGAATGTATCCCCCTTTAGACAGCAGAATGTACACCCTTTAGACAGCAGAATGTATCCCCCTTTAGACAGCAGAATGTACCCCCTTTAGACAGCAGAATGTACCCCCCTTTAGACAGCAGAATGTACCCCCTTTAGACAGCAGAATGTACCCCCTTTAGACAGCAGAATGTACCCCCTTTAGACAGCAGAATGTACCCCCCTTTAGACAGCAGAATGTACCCCCTTTAGACAGCAGAATGTACCCCCCTTTAGACAGCAGAATGTACCCCCTTTAGACAGCAGAATGTACACCCTTTAGAAAGCAGAATGTACCCCCTTTAGACAGCAGAATGTACCCCCTTTAGACAGCAGAATGTACCACCTTTAGACAGCAGAATGTACCCCCCTTTAGACAGCAGAATGTACCCCCCTTTAGACAGCAGAATGTACCCCCTTTAGACAGCAGAATGTACCCCCTTTAGACAGCAGAATGTACCCCCTTTAGACAGCAGAATGTACCCCCCTTTAGACAGCAGAATGTACCCCCTTTAGACAGCAGAATGTACCCCCTTTAGACGCAGAATGTACCCCTTAGACAGCAGAATGTATCCCCCTTTAGACAGCAGAATGTACCCCCTTTAGACAGCAGAATGTATCCCCCTTTAGACAGCAGAATGTACCCCCTTTAGACAGCAGAATGTATCCCCTTTAGACAGCAGAATGTACCCCCTTTAGACAGCAATATGTATCCCCCTTTAGACAGCAGAATGTACCCCCTTTAGACAGCAGAATGTATCCCCCTTTAGACAGCAGAATGTACCCCCTTTAGACAGCAGAATGTATCCCCCTTTAGACAGCAGAATGTACCCCCTTTAGACAGCAGAATGTATCCCCCTTTAGACAGCAGAATGTATCCCCCTTTAGACAGCAGAATGTACCCCCTTTAGACAGCAGAATGTATCCCCCTTTAGACAGCAGAATGTATCCCCCTTTAGACAGCAGAATGTACCCCCTTTAGACAGCAGAATGTATCCCCCTTTAGACAGCAGAATGTATCCCCCTTTAGACAGCAGAATGTATCCCCCTTAGACAGCAGAATGTATCCCCCTTTAGACAGCAGAATGTACCCCCTTTAGACAGCAGAATGTACCCCCTTTAGACAGCAGAATGTATCCCCCTTTAGACAGCAGAATTATCCCCCTTTAGACAGCAGAATGTACCCCCTTTAGACAGCAGAATGTACCCCCTTTAGACAGCAGAATGTACCCCCTTTAGACAGCAGAATGTATCCCCCTTTAGACAGCAGAATGTACCCCCTTTAGACAGCAGAATGTACCCCCTTTAGACAGCAGAATGTTCCCCCTTTAGACAGCAGAATGTACCCCCTTTAGACAGCAGAATGTATCCCCCTTTAGACAGCAGAATGTATCCCCCTTTAGACAGCAGAATGTATCCCCTTTAGACAGCAGAATGTACCCCCTTTAGACAGCAGAATGTACCCCCTTTAGACAGCAGAATGTATCCCCTTTAGACAGCAGAATGTACCCCCCTTTAGACAGCAGAATGTACCCCCTTTAGACAGCAGAATGTACCCCCTTTAGACAGCAGAATGCACCCCCTTTAGACAGCAGAATGTACCCCTTTAGACAGCAGAATGTATCCTCCTTTAGACAGCAGAATGTATCCCCCTTTAGACAGCAGAATGTATCCTCCTTTAGACAGCAGAATGTACCCCCTTTAGACAGCAGAATGTACCCCCTTTAGACAGCAGAATGTACCCCCTTTAGACAGCAGAATGTACCCCCTTTAGACATCATCTTCCTCTCTCACACACACTTACACACAGTGGGAGTAGAGTCTCTCTCTCTGTGTGTGTGTGTGTGTGTGTGTGTGTGTGTGTGTGTGTGTGTGTGTGTGTGTGTGTGGTGTGTGTGTGTGTGTGTGTGTGTTGTGTGTGTGTGTGTGTCTGGGGAAAGCAGCTCTGTGATCATTTAATAGCCCTGGCTCCTGACAGGCACTCAGCTCGTCAGCCTGTGTCACTACCAAAGCTGACCCCGAGGAGACATTTTAAACCTGCATGGCTATACAGTGTGTCTGTAGTTGCACGCAGCCTGGGAAAGGGATGCTGGGAAAGACGGCCACTGTGGATGATGTGAGTGAGTGAGTGAGTGAGTGAGTGAGTGAGTGAGTGAGTGAGTGAGTGAGTGAGTGAGTGAGTCGGGCGGGCGGTCAGTCTCTCTCGCTCTCTCTCATCATCATGTCCTTACGTAACCAGTCTCAATG
Source organism: Salmo trutta (assembly GCF_901001165.1). Classification (NCBI taxonomy): domain Eukaryota; kingdom Metazoa; phylum Chordata; class Actinopteri; order Salmoniformes; family Salmonidae; genus Salmo; species Salmo trutta. Next base: position 1,746,707 of record NC_042975.1, on the reverse strand, counting down.
TTCATATCATCAGATACACACACACATGCTTATGTAAGTGACAACCACTGTAGGAGATATCTGTCCTCTCGAGTCCGTGCATCCATCCCTCTAGCATAACTCAGCAGAGGAGGGAGAGAGGGGGATGAAAGAAGTGGATTAAGTGATCATAAGCCATCATTAATGCTGAGTCCTGAAGAGAGAGAGAGAGAGAGAGAGAGAGAGAGAGAGAGAGAGAGAGAGAGAGAGAGAGAGAGAGAGAGAGAGAGAGAGAGAGAGAGAGAGAGAGAGAGAGAGAGAGAGAGAGAGAGAGAGAGAGAGAGAGAGAGAGAGAGAGAGAGAGAGAGAGAGAGAGAGAGAGAGAGAGAGAGAGAGAGAGAGAGAGAGAGAGAGAGGCTTGAAAGAGATGATTATAGACTGTTGGAATAAACAGAGTGAATGAGAGAAGATGAGGATTGATTCCTCAACGTGGTAAAAGTCATGCTAGAAGGAGGAGGAAAACAGGTTATCAGAATACTCTATTAGGTTAACTGGGCTGAGAGATGGAGAGAGATACTCTATTACGTTAACTGGGCTGAGAGATGGAGAGAGATACTCTATTAGGTTAACTGGGCTGAGAGAGATACTCTATTAGGTTAACTGGGCTGAGAGATGGAGAGAGATACTCTATTAGGTTAACTAGGCTGAGATATACTCTATTAGGTTAACTGGGCTGAGAGATGGAGAGAGATACTCTATTAGGTTAACTGGGCTGAGATATACTCTATTAGGTTAACTGGGCTGAGAGGTACTCTATTAGGTTAACTGGGCTGAGAGATGGAGAGAGATACTCTATTAGGTTAACTGGGCTGAGATATACTCTATTAGGTTAACTGGGCTGAGAGAGATACTCTATTAGGTTAACTGGGCTGAGAGATGGAGAGAGATACTCTATTAGGTTAACTGGGCTGAGAGATGGAGAGAGATACTCTATTACGTTAACTGGGCTGAGAGATGGAGAGAGATACTCTATTAGGTTAACTGGGCTGAGAGAGATACTCTATTAGGTTAACTGGGCTGAGAGATGGAGAGAGATACTCTATTAGGTTAACTGGGCTGAGAGAGATACTCTATTAGGTTAACTGGGCTGAGAGATGGAGAGAGATACTCTATTAGGTTAACTGGGCTGAGAGATGGAGAGAGATACTCTATTAGGTTAACTGGGCTGAGAGAGATACTCTATTAGGTTAACTGGGCTGAGAGATGGAGAGAGATACTCTATTAGGTTAACTGGGCTGAGAGATGGAGAGAGATACTCTATTAGGTTAACTGGGCTGAGAGATGGAGAGAGATACTCTATTAGGTTAACTGGGCTGAGAGAGATACTCTATTAGGTTAACTGGGCTGAGAGAGATACTCTATTAGGTTAACTGGGCTGAGAGAGATACTCTATTAGGTTAACTGGGCTGAGAGAGATACTCTATTAGGTTAACTGGGCTGAGAGAGATACTCTATTAGGTTAACTGGGCTGAGAGAGATACTCTATTAGGTTCACTGGGCTGAGAGATGGAGAGAGATACTCTATTAGGTTAACTGGGCTGAGAGATGGAGAGAGACACTCTATTAGGTTAACTGGGCTGAGATATACTCTATTAGGTTAACTGGGCTGAGAGATGTACTCTATTAGGTTAACTGGGCTGAGAGAGATACTCTATTAGGTTAACTGGGCTGAGATATACTCTATTAGGTTAACTGGGCTGAGAGATGTACTCTATTAGGTTAACTGGGCTGAGAGAGATACTCTATTAGGTTAACTGGGCTGAGAGAGATACTCTATTAGGTTAACTGGGCTGAGAGGTACTCTATTAGGTTCACTGGGCTGAGAGAGATACTCTATTAGGTTAACTGGGCTGAGATATACTCTATTAGGTTAACTGGGCTGAGAGATGGAGAGAGATACTCTATTAGGTTAACTGGGCTGAGAGATGGAGAGAGATACTCTATTAGGTTAACTGGGCTGATAGAGATACTCTTTTAGGTGTACTGGGCTGAGAGATGGAGAGAGATACTCTATTAGGTTAAATGGGCTGAGGGATGGAGAGAGTTACTATATTAGGTTAACTGGGCTGAGGGATGAGACGGGAGAGAGATTAGAGATATGGAGGTATGAATGGAGGAGAGAGAGCAAAGAGAGAGAGAGTGAGGTAGTGATGGAGGAGAGAGCAGAGAGATTGAGGTAGTGATGGAGAGAGCAGAGAGATTGAGGTAGGGATGGAGGAGAGAGCAGAGAGAGCAGAGAGATTGAGGTAGGGATGGAGGAGAGAGCAGAGAGATTGAGGTAGGGATGGAGGAGAGAGCAGAGAGATTGAGGTAGTGATGGAGAGAGCAGAGAGATTGAGGTAGGGATGGAGAAGAGAGCAGAGAGAGCAGAGAGATGGAGGGATAGAGAGAGTAAAGAGAGATATTGAAGGATAGAGGAAAGAGGGAATAGAAACCCAAAGAAACCTAAAGAAACCCATGAAAAATGACCCCTTTTACAAACCCAATACTGTGTTACTTAGATGTTCTTATCTGAGCCCAAAGTAGACCATAAATTATATTGCTCTTTCTGTTCCACTGGATATATCTCATTCACATCCTCTGTCGCCTCTTCATCATTTCGTTTTTTCTACAAAGCATCTCTTATCACTTCTAATTCAGGTGACATAGTGGGTAGAGAGTAGGAACGAGAGCAAGAGAGAGAAGAGGAGGCATGTTAACTTCTTTGGGATAGGGGGCAGTATTTTCACGGCCGGATAAAAAACATACCCGATTTAATCTGGTTACTACTCCTGCCTATAAACTAGAATATGCATATAATTAGTAGATTTGGATAGAAAACACTCTAAAGTTTCTAAAACTGTTTGAATGGTGTCTGTGAGTATAACAGAACTCATATGGCAGGCCAAAACCTGAGAAGATTCCATACAGGAAGTGCCCTGTCTGACAATTTGTTGTCCTTCTGTTGCATCTCTATCAACATTACATGTTGTGCTGTAAGGTGACATTTTCTAAGGCTTCCATTGGCTCTCTAAAGCCGCCAGAAAGTGGAATGGGGTGTCTGCTGTCTCTGGGCAAAGTATAGGAGCAGAGTTTGTAAGTGGTCAGCTTAGGGACAGTGACACTGGAGATGCGCGGTCATGAGAACTCGCAATGTTTTTCTTTCAGTCTTTGAATGAATACAACGTTGCCCGGTTGGAATATTATCGCTATTTTACGAGAAAAATAGCATAAAAATTTATTTTAAACAGCGTTTGACATGCTTCTAAGTACGGTAATGGAATATTTTGAACTTTTTTGTCACGAAATGCGCACGAACAAAACGGAGGTATTTGGATATAACTATGGATTATTTGGAACCAAAACAACATTTGTTGTTAAAGTAGAAGTCCTGGGAGTGCATTCTGGCGAAGAACAGCAAAGGTAATCCAATTTTTCTAATAGTAATTCTGAGTTTAGGTGACCCCGAAGTTGGCGGATGTCAAAATAGCTAGCCGTGATGGCCGAGCTATGTACTCAGAATATTGTAAAATGTGCTTTCGCTGAAAAGCTATTTTAAAATCGGACATAGTGATTGCATAAAGGAGTTCTGTATCTATAATTCTTAAAATAATTGCGGAATGTCTGTCCTCAACAGGTTAATGTACAGGAGAGGAGAGAGAGACACAGCGAGAGAGAGACAGAGAGACACAGCGAGAGAGAGACAGACAGAGAGAGAGAGAGAGACAGAGAGACACAGCGAGAGAGAGACAGACAGAGAGAGAGAGAGAGACAGAGAGACACAGCGAGACAGAGAGACACAGCGAGACAGAGAGACACAGCGAGACAGAGACAGACACAAAGAGAGAGAGAGAGAGAGAGAGAGAGAGAGAGAGAGAGAGAGAGAGTGAGAGAGAGAGAGAGAGAGAGAGAAGGAGCTCTGTCACACGCTGGGTCTGTACATAGTCAACGGTAGACTTCGAGGGGACTCCTATGGTAGGTACACCTATAGCTCATCTCTTGGCAGTAGTACTGTAGACTACTTTATCACTAACCTCAACCCAGAGTCTCTCAGAGAGTTCACAGTCAGTCCACTGACACCCCTATCAGACCACAGCAAAACCACAGTCAACTAGAACAGAGCAATACTCAATCACGAGGCATCAAAGCCCAACAAACTTCATACTATTAAAAAATGCTATAGATGGAAGGAAACCATAAAACAATTAGGCAACAACAAATTCAATCCCTTTTAGAGAACTTCCTGGACAAAACGTTGCACTGTAATAGTGAAGGTGTAAACTTGGCAGTAGAATATCTAGACAGTATATTTGACCTTTCAGCTTCCCTATCAAATCTAAAAATGTCAACCTAGGAAAATGAACAACAATTCTTTTTTTTACCAGGTAAGTTGACTGAGAACACATTCTCATTTACAGCAACGACCTGGGGAATAGTTTCAGGGGAGAGGAGGGCCAATTGTAATGAGCCAATTGTAAGCTGGGGATGATGAGGTAACCATGATGGTATGAGGGCCAGATTGGGAATTTAGCCAGGACACCGGGGTTAACACCCCTACTCTTATGATAAGTACCATGGGATCTATAGAGACCACAGAGAGTCAGGACACCCGTTTAACGTCCCATCCGAAAGACAGCACCCTACACAGGGCAATGTCCCCAATCACTGCCCTGGGGTATTGGGATATTTTTTTAGACCAGAGGAAAGAGTGCCTCCTACTGGCCCTCCAAAACCACTTCCAGCAGCATCTGGTCTCCCATCCAGGGACTGACCAGGACCAACCCTGCTTAGCTTCAGAAGCAAGCCAGCAGTGGGATGCTGCTGCCTAACAATAACAAATTGTTTGATGAAGAATGCACAAACCTAAAAAGGAAATTGAGGAACCTATCCAACCAGAAACCCAGACTCTGACAACCCCCAAATATCCACTGAGGACAGACAAAAGCCAGTGATTGTGCCCCTCTTTGACTCAAATGGGAAATACATTCAAGAGAATTAACATTTTTCCAAACACAAAAGTGGCTAAACTCTGGTGCCCAAACACTAGGCATGCCCTGGAGCTGTTGTCAGGGGACAGACTAGCCACATCATAATTCACACGGGCACAAACAATCTGAGGGCTCAGCTGGAAAGGGTGGCCACAGCACTAAAGGGAGTGATTGAAAACACTTTCCTCAACACACAAGTGGTTATCGCCACCCTGCTACAATACAGCGGGTCAATGCAAGCATTTCCCGGGACTGTGCTTCAAAACCTAATGCCCACCACTACACCCTGGACTTGAACAGCCTTTTATGACCAGGTCCACCTCTACAAAGAAATCCCAACTTTTGCCAGGACCCTGAAGGACATCACCCTCAACCGCAGCCCCAGCACCTCATACAAGAGCATCAGAACAACAGACATCCCGCTCAGACCAGCGAGACCCCTTTCCGAAGGTCCTACACTGAGAGAACCCACGGCTAGAGGACCTACTGGATACCCAGACCGCAGTATCACAACCCCCCGAACAGCAAACTCCAGCCACAGCCTACAGTGCATTCGAAAAGTATTCAGACCCCTTGACTTTTTCCCACATTTATTTACGTTCCAGACTTATTCTAAAATGGATTAAATTGTTTTTTTCCCCATCATCAATCTACCACATTACAACATAATGACAAAGCGAAAACAGGTTCTTATAAATGTATGCACATTTATTACAAATAAAAAACTGAAACATCATATTTACATAAGTATTCAGACCCTTTACTCAGTACTTTGTTGATGCACCTTTGGCAGTGATTACAGCATCGAGTCTTCTTGGGTATGACGCTACAAGCTTGGCACACCTGTATTTGGGGAGTTTCTCCCCATTCTTCTCTACAGAACCTCTCAAGCTCTGTCAGGTTGGATGGGTAGTGTGCTGCACAGCTATTTTCAGGTCTCTCCAGAGATGTTCGATCGGGTTCAAGTCCGGGCTCTGGCAGGGCCACTCAAGGACATTCCTGCATTGTCTTGGCTGTGTACTTAGAGTCGTTGTCCTGTTAGAAAGTGAACATTCACCCCAGTCTGAGGTCCTGAGTTCTCTAGAGCAGATTCTCATCAAGGATCTCTTTGTACTTTGCTCCGTTCATCTTTCCCTTGATTGCCAATCGTTGGTTGAAAACTGTTTTCAGACCCTTCCAAAAGATAGAATTTTGTAGATAATTGGTCCTTTTTCTGGGACTCACCCACAAACAGGACCAACCCTGGCCTGTTGAGGAGTGACGGACTCCATCCTAGCTGGAGGGGTGCTCTCATCTTATCTACAAACATAGACAGGGCTCTAACTCCTCTAGCTCCACAATGAGATAGGGTGCAGGCCAGGCAGCAGGCTGATAGCCAGCCTGCCAGCTTAGTGGAGTCTGCCATTAGCACAGTCAGAGTAGTTAGCTCAGCTTTCCCCATTGAGACCGTGTCTGTGCCTCGATCTAGGTTGGGCAAAACTAAACATGGCGGTGTTCGCCTTAGCAATCTCACTGGAATAAAGACCTCCTCCATTCCTGTCATTGTTATTTTGAAATCTGTCACAGCGGTTGCATTCAGGAGATGTTAGTCTATAATTCTATGAATAACAATTTCATATTTTATCAATGTTTATGATGAGTATTTTTTTGTAAATTGTTGTGCTCATTCACCGGCAGTATTGGAGGCAAAATATTTTCTGAACATCATGCGCCAATGTTAAATGCTGTTTTTGGATATAAATATCAACTTGATCGAACAAAAAATGCATGTATTGTGTAACATGATGTCCTAGGAGTGTCATCTGATGAAGATCGTCAAAGGTTAGTGCATAATTTTAGCTGGTTTTCTGGTTTTTGTGACGCCTGACCTTGCTAGGAAAATGGCTGTGTGGTTTTTCTTGTGTTGTACCTGTCCTAACATAATCTAACTTTATGCTTTCGCCACAAAGCCTTTTTGAAATCGGACAATGTGGTTAGATTAAGGAGAAGTGTACCTTTAAAATTGTGTAAAATAGTCGTTTGTTTGAGAACTTTGAATTATGACATTTTTTTGGTTTTTGAATTTGGCGCTCTGATTTTTCACTGGCTGTTGAATCGTGTGTCCCGTTGGTGGGACGATAGCGTCCCACCTGCCCGAGAGAGGTTAAGCCTGATGAATTTGGTTACACTAGTGACCATATCCCCCGTGCATTCCGCAAAGGCGGAGGTGTTGCTAACATTTATGATAGCAAATTTCAGTTTGAGCTTCTAGTCATGAAATCTATGCAGCCTACTCAATCACTTTTCATAGCTACTGTTTACAGGCCTCCTGTGGTGTATACAGCGTTCCTCACTGAGTTCCCTGAATTCCTATCGGACCTTGTAGTCATGGCAGATAATATTCTAATTTTTGGTGACTTTAATATTCACATGGAAAAGTTCACAGACTCACTCCAAAAGGCTTTCGGAGCCATCATCGACTCAGTGGGTTTTGTCCAACATGTTTCCGGACCTACTCACTGCCACAGTCATACTCTGGAACTAGTTTTGTCCTGTGGAATAAATAAATAAATCCTGGACTATCGGACCACCATTTTATTACGTTTGCAATCACAAATAATCTGCTCAGACCCCAATCATCAAAAGTCGTGCTATAAATTCTCGGACAACCCAAAGATTCCTAGATTCCCTTCCAGACTCCCTCCACCTACCCAAGGACATCAGAGTACAAAAATCGGTTAACCACCTAACTGAGGAACTACATTTAACCTTGCGCAATACACTAGATGCAGTCGCACCCCTAAAAACTAAAAACATGTATTATAAGAAACTAGCTCCCTGGTATACAACAGAAAATACCTGAGCTCTGAAGCAAGCTTCCAGAAAATTGGAACGGAAATGGCGCTACACCAAACTGGAAGTCTTCCGACTAGCTTGGAAAAGACAGTACCGTGCAGTATCGAAGAGCCCTCACTGCTGCTCGATCATCCTATTTTTACAACTTAATTGAAGAGAATAAGAACAATCCTGTCACGTCCATCACATCCTCCTGTCGCGTGACAGGGGGTTTTGTCTAGTTTAAATTTTCTATGTTGTGTGGTTCTAGTTTCTGTTTTTCAATGTGTTTTTTTTGGGATGATCTCCAATTAGAGGCAGCTGGTCATCGTTGTCTCTAATTGGGGATCATATTTAAGTTGTTGTTTTTCCCCACTAGGTTTTGTGGGAGATTATTTTGAGTTAGTGTATGTTGCACCTCTTCGTCACGGTTTGTTATACCATCAAGGCAAGCACGAGAGGCAGACCCCAAAAAAATTGTTGGGGGGGGGCACACGTGGAGATTGGCAGAGTTCAGACTTGAGCCAACTCCCCGTGGTTACCGTGGGGAGCATGTGACCAGTCGGGCACCGTGTTATGTGGTGATGCACACTGTATCTCCAGTGCGCCTCCACAGCCTGGTGCACTCGTTGCCAGCGCCCCGCATTTGCCAGGCTAGAGTGAGCATTCAGCCAGGAAGGGTGGTGCCACCTCAGCGCTCCTGGTCTCCTGTATGCCTCCTCGGTGCAGGATATCCTGCACCGGCTCCGCGCACTGTGTCGCCAGTGCGCATTCACAGCCCGGTGCGTCCTGTGCCAGCGCACCGCATTTGCCGGGACGGGTTGTGCCAGCTCTACGCTCAAGACCTCCGGTGCGCCTCCACGGCCCAGTATATCCTGTACCTGCCCCACGCACCCGGCCTCCAGTGAGTCTATCCAGCCTGGTACGCCCTGTGCCTGCTCCTCGCACTTGTCCTGAGGTGCGTGTCACCAGTTCGGCTCCGCCAGCCCCACGCATCAGGCCTCCAGTGCGCCTGCCCAGTCCGCTGTGTCCTGTTCCTGCCCTGAGGTGCGTGTCACCAGTCTGGCTCCACCTGTGCCAGCCCCACGCATCAGGCCTCCAGTGCGCCTTCCCAGTCCAGAGCTTCCGGCGACAGTTCCCAGTCCAGAGCTTCCGGCGACAGTTCCCAGTCCAGAGCTTCCGGCGACAGTTCCCAGTCCAGAGCTTCCGGTGACATTTCCCAGTCCAGAGCTTCCGGCAACGTTTTACAGTCTGGAACCTCCTGAGATGGCGCTTTGGTCTCCTTCATCATACGACAAAAGTGACAAATCCTAAATGTATTTTTGATACTGTCGCAAAGCTAACTAAAAAGCAGAGGAAAGCTATTCACTTCAGCAGTAATAAATTCCTGAACTTCTTTGATGAATAGATCATTAGAAAGCAAATCACGGGTCCTCTTTAAGTCTGTGTATTCCTCCAAAGCTCAGTTGTCCTGAGTCTGCAGAACGCTGCCAGGACCTAGGATCAAGGGAGACACTCACATTTTGTAATAATATATCTCTTGACACAATGATGAAAATAATCATGGCCTCTAAACCTTCAAGCTGCATACTGGACCCTATTCCAACTAAACTACTGAAAGAGCTGCTTCCTGTGCTTGGCCCTCCTATGTTGAACAAAATAAATGGCTCTCTATCCACTGGATGTGTACCAAATTCACTAAAAGTGGCAGTAACAAAGCCTCTCTTGAAAAAGCCAAACCTTGACCCAGAAAATATAAAAAACTATTGGCCTATATCGAATCTTCCATTCCTCTAAAATTTTTGAAAAAGCTGTTGCGCAGCAACTCACTGCCTTCCTGAAGACAAACAATGTATACGAAACGCTTCAGTCTGGTTTTAGACCCCATCATAGCACTGCGACTGCACTCGTGAAGGTGGTAAATTACATTTTAATGGTGTCAGACCAAGGCTCTGCATCTGTCTTTAGGTACCTTTTGGCAAACTCCAAGCGAGCTGTCATGTACCTTTTACTGAGCAGTGGCGAATTTACCATGGAGGTCTGATTGGTGGAGTGCTGCAGAGATGGTTGTCCTTCTGAAAGGTTCTCCCGTCTCCACAGAGAAACTCTGGAGATCTGTCAGAGTGACCACCGAGCTCTTGGTCACCTCCCTGACCAAGGCCCTTCTCCCCTGATTGCTCAGTTTGGCTGGGCTGCCAGCTATAGGTAGAGTGTTGGTGGTTTCAAACGTCTTCCATTTAAGAAGGATGGAGGCCACTGTTCTTGGGGACCTTCAAACTTGCAGATATGTTTAGGTACCCTTCCCCAGATTGGTGCCTCAACTAAATTCTATCTCTGAGCTCTACGTACAATTGCTTCGACCTCATGGCTTGGTTTTTGCTCTGACATGTACTGTCAACTGTGGCACCTTATAAAGACAGGTGTCTGCCTTTCCAAATAATTTACCACAGGTGGACTCCAATCAAGTTGTAGAAACATGAAAGATAATCAATGGAAATGCACCTGAGCTCAATTTCGAGTCTCATAGCAAAGTGTCTGAATACTTATGTAAATAAAGGTTTTTATTTTTTATTTTTCCTACATTTGCAAAAATGTCTAAAAACGTATTTTAACGTTGTCATTATGAGGTATTGTGTGTAGATTGCTGAGGATAACTGTTTTTAATCCATTTTAGAATAAGGCTGTATGTAACAAAATGCGGAAAAAGTCAAGTGGTTCTGAATACTTTCCGAAGGCACTGCATATAGGCCCCCCTAGATCAGACATATGCCCCTTCTGCCCACCCCCATGCCCTCTGCCCCTGCAGGCGTGATATGACCTCAACATGACAGCTGGACATATGCCCAGGGCGTGAGCAGAGCAACAGGCCCAACCCCCACTATTACACCTGCCTAATCCCCATCCTACAACCTAAGAGGTATGTATCAGATGCTCAACATGCTCTGCTCACACCTACTGTGATGGTCCGGGGCCTAAACCACACAAAAACAACACTAGACACTATGGAACACAAAGTGTTTACCATCTCATTCTGGAATATACAAGGTCTGAGGTCATCTGCCATTGGCCTATAGAGCAGGAACCCAGACTTCATCAAATAAATTGGAAGTACAGACATTGTCATCCTACAAGAAACCTGGTATAAAGGAGACAGACCCACTGGTTGCCCTCTAGGTTACAGAGAGCTGGTAGTCCCATCCACCACACTACCAGGTGGGTGGTATAGAGGAGACGGACCCACTGGTTGACCTCTAGGTTACAGAGAGCTGGTAGTCCCATCCACCACACTACCAGGTGGTATAGAGGAGACGGACCCACTGGTTGCCCTCTAGGTTACAGAGAGCTGGTAGTCCCATCCACCACACTACCAGGTGGTATAGAGGAGATGGACCCACTGGTTGTCCTCTAGGTTACAGAGAGCTGGTAGTCCCATCCACCACACTACCAGGTGGTATAGAGGAGATGGACCCACTGGTTGCCCTCTAGGTTACAGAGAGCTGGTAGTCCCATCCACCACACTACCAGGTGGGTGGTATAGAGGAGACGGACCCACTGGTTGTCCTCTAGGTTACAGAGAGCTGGTTAGTCCCATCCACCACACTACCAGGTGGGTGGTATAGAGGAGACGGACCCACTGGTTGCCCTCTAGGTTACAGAGAGCTGGTAGTCCCATCCACCACACTACCAGGTGGTATAGAGGAGATGGACCCACTGGTTGTCCTCTAGGTTACAGAGAGCTGGTAGTCCCATCCACCACACTACCAGGTGGTATAGAGGAGACGGACCCACTGGTTGCCCTCTAGGTTACAGAGGGCTGGTAGTCCCATCCACCATACTACCAGGTAGGTGGTATAGAGGAGATGGACCCACTGGTTGTCCTCTAGGTTACAGAGAGCTGGTAGTCCCATCCACCACACTACCAGGTGGGTGGTATAGAGGAGACAGACCCACTGGTTGCCCTCTAGGTTACAGAGGGCTGGTAGTCCCATCCACCATACTACCAGGTAGGTGGTATAGAGGAGATGGACCCACTGGTTGTCCTCTAGGTTACAGAGAGCTGGTAGTCCCATCCACCACACTACCAGGTGGGTGGTATAGAGGAGATGGACCCACTGGTGGCCCTCTAGGTTACAGAGGGCTGGTAGTCCCATCCACCAAACTACCAGGTGTGAAAAAGGGAAGAGACTCAGGGAGTATGCTCATTTGATATAGAGCAAACCTAAGCCAATCTTTTAAATTAGTCAAAACAGGAACATTTTACATCTGGCTAGAAATTAATAAGGAAAGGATCTCAGAGAAAAATGCCCTCATGTGTGCTACCTAAATATGTAACGTCTGCTTCCAACTCACACTCTCAAACACGTAGATCCCCTGAACACAGCTCCCTCCAGATCCCAATCACCTGAATTCTGATCACCTGTTCACACACCTGTATGTCATTATCACACACTATTTAGTTCAGTTCTTTGCACCCCATCGTTGTGAGGTATTGTTTGTTTTGTGACACATGTCTTTCAGAGCTCTGTTTTTCCCCGTAATGGACTCTTCCCGTGTATGATAGTCTTTGCCTGCCTCACTAACGACGCCTTTTGCCTATTCCCTGCCTGCACCTTAGCCTATCGGATTTCCTGTTTTCAACCTATTGCCTGATCTCCTAGATTACGTTACTAGCCTTTTCCCTACCTGTACTGTTACCTTGTTGGACCCCCTGTGTATGACCTTCTGCCTGCCCCTGGACCCAGCTACCTGCCTCCTCCTGTGTATGACCTTCTGCCTGCCCCTGGACCCAGCTACCTGCCTCCTCCTGTGTATGACCTTCTGCCTGCCCCTGGACCCAGCTACCTGCCTCCTCCTGTGTATGACCTTCTGCCTGCCCCTGGACCCAGCTACCTGCCTCCTCCTGTGTATGACCTTCTGCCTGTCCCTGGACCCAGCTATCTGCCCCTGGACCCAGCTACCTACCTCCTCCTGTGTATGACCTTCTGCCTGCCCCTGGACCCAGTTACCTACCTCGTCCTGTGTATGACCTTCTGCCTGCCCCTGGACCCAGCTACCTGCCTCCTCCTGTGTATGACCTTCTGCCTGCCCCTGGACCCAGCTACCTGCCTCCTCCTGTGTATGACCTTCTGCCTGCCCCTGGACCCAGCTACCTCCTCCTGTGTATGACCTTCTGCCTGCCCCTGGACCCAGCTACCTGCTTCCTCCTGTGTATGACCTTCTGCCTGCCTGCGGCTCTGGTCTAAATTAGTGCACTATATAGGGTGCCATAGGGATCTGGTCTAAAGTAGTACACTATATATAGGAAATAGGGTGCCATAGGGCTCTGGTCTAAAGTAGTGCACTATATATAGGGAATAGGGTGCCATAGAGATCTGGTCTAAAGTAGTGCACTATATAGGGAATAGGGTGCCATAGGGCTCTGGTCTAAAGTAGTGCACTATATAGGGAATAGGGTTCCATAGGGCTCTGGTCTAAAGTAGTGCACTATATAGGGAATAGGGTTCCATAGGGCTCTGGTCTAAAGTAGTGCACTATATATAGGGAATAGGGTGCCATTTGGAATGCAGTCCTCAATGTGTTTTCACAGTTGTTCTATTTCTTGTTTGACCAACTGGGTAGCCAACCACGGTGGTGTAAATTAGCTAACTGAGCTTGAGCCTCGGTATTAGTAGCTAGCACAAGTCTTTAGGGCTCAGCACCTAAACATCTCTGCAGATGGTTAGGTTTACACTTTCCAGTCTAATGGCTTTTAGAAAATTAATGGATTTCGTTGCACAGTTAGACGGTATGAGACAGGAGAGAGAGGTAGGAGAGAGAAAGAGAGAGGTAGGAGAGAGAGGTAGGAGGGGGAAAGAGAGAGAATGAGAGGAAGGGAGAGAGAATAAGAGAGAGGTAGAAGGGAGAAAGAGAGAGGTAGGAGGGAGAAAGAGAGAATGAGAGGAAGGGAGAGAGAGGTAGGAGGGAGGAAGGGAGAGAGAATAAGAGAGTGAATGAGTGAGAGAGAGAGAAACCTTTAAATGGAAATCTAATAGCAGTAGATGTATTTCCTGTTGTTTTCTCCGTCTATTCTATTAAAGAGACAGTGGGAAGTTTCCCAAATGCCACCTGTAAAAAAATATTTAAAAAGATGCTGATTCAACGAACAATTGTAACACAACCAGGTGCAAAAAAAGGATTGTGAGTTTGGTCAACAACATTTTTTTGTTGATCAAATTCACAGTCCTATTGCAGCTGGTTACCTTACAATTGATTTCCTAAATGTGCAATCCTAAAAAGGAGGGGTGTGACTGGCCCCTGGAGACGCTGTCCTCGCCCAGAGGAAATGTAATTAGCATAACGCCAAATCCCCATCAAAATCCGTCTGTTTTAAACTAGATATATCTTTATTTGCATGGCTCAATCCACCGCATCCGCCAATGTCAGCATTTTGCATCTGCGGTGGAAGGTGGCCTAGCTACAGCCAGGGCCGGTTCTAGGCATAAACAAAATAATAATCGGTTGCTTAGGGCCCCCCCCCCCCAGACCGCAAGAGGACCCCCGAAAAATAATATTGATTATTACATTTTTGTTGTGAAACTCAGTCAGGGTCTCAACTTACTATAGAGAGTTAGAATAGTAGAATAGAATACACAAGGTGACATTTCTAAATATAAATATTCATCAGAAGTTTTTCTCTTGTTATGTCAGTCACTGATAGTCACAGACAGTCACTGACAGTCACAGACAGTCACTGATAGTCACAGACAGTCACTGATAGTCACAGACAGTCACTGATAGTCACAGACAGTCACTGATAGTCACAGACAGTCACTGACAGTCACTGACAGTCACTGACAGTCACTGATAGTCACAGACAGTCACAGACAGTCACTGACAGTCACTGATAGTCACAGACAGTCACTGATAGTCACAGACAGCCACAGACAGTCAGTGATAGTCACAGACAGTCACTGATAGTCACAGACAGTCACAGACTGGTAATTGGTAATTGGTAATTGATCTATCCACTTATCTAAACTTGTTGTTATCATGTCTGAATACCGACCGGACTCGCAGGGCACGTGCACAGGGTCCCTGACCACCAGGGGGGTCCCTGACCACCAGGGGGGTCCCTATTGATTTTGTTAGTCATTCATATTAATATGGCATTAGTCAAAATTGTTTTATTTAACATTTATTCAACTAGGAAAGTCAGTTAAGAACAAATTCTTATTTTCAATGATGGCCTAACGGGGAACAATGGGTTAACTGCCTTGTTCAGGGGCAGAATGACACATTTTTATCTTGTCAGATCAGGGATTCAATCTAGCAACCTTTCGGTTACTGGCCCAATGCTGTAACCACTAGGCTACCTGCAACCCCAAAATGTGCAGAATTAAAGGAAATTTGCTTTAAAACAGTAAAAAGTATATCTTTGCCCCATGGCAAAATTAGTAGAATTGCAGAAAATGTGATTTAAAAAGGTCCAATGCAGCCAGTAAAAAAATAAAAACATCAAATTATTTCTGGGTAACAGATACAGAGCCTTCAGAAAGTATTTCATTGACTTATTCCACATTTTGTTGTGTTACAGCCTGAATTCAAAATGGATTAAATAGATGTTTTTCTAACTAACATCCAAACACAATATTCATGAAAACGAAATACAAGAAATATCTCATTTAATTAAGTATTGAAACCCCTGAGTCAATGCATGTTAGAATCACCTTTGGCAGCGATTACAGCTGTGAGTCTTTCTGGGTAAGTCTCTAAGAGCTGTGAGTCTTTCTGGGTAAGTCTCTAAGAGCTGTGAGTCTTTCTGGGTAAGTCTCTAAGAGCTGCGAGTCTTTCTGGATAAGTCTCTAAGAGCTTTGCACACCTGGATTGTACAATATTTTCACATTATTATTACAAAAATTCTTCAAGCTCTGTCAAGTTAATTGTTGATAATTGCTAGACAGCAATTTTCAAGTCTTACCATAGATTTTCAAGACGATTTAAGTCCAAATTGTAACTCGGCCACTCAGGAACATTCAATGTCGTCTTGGTAAGCAACTCCAGTGTATATTTGTCCTTGTGTTTTAGGTTATTGTCCTGCTGAAAGGTGAATTTGTCTCCCAGTGTCTGTTGGACAGCAGATTGAATCAGGTTTTCCTCTAGGATTTTGCCTGTGCTTAGCTACATTCCGTTTCTTTCCATCCTAAAAAACTCCCTTGCTGATGACAAGCATACCCATAACATAATGCAGCCACCACCATGCTTGAAAATATGAAGAGTGGTACTCAATAATGTGTTGGGTTTGCCCCAAAGATAAAGCTTTGTATTCAGGAAATAAAGTGAATTCCTTTGCCCCTTTTTTTGCAGTATTACTTAAGTGCCTTATTGCAACTGGAAGCATGTTTTGGAATATTTTTATTCTGTACAGGCTTCCTTCTTTTCACTCTGTCATTTAGGTTAGTATTGTGGAGTAACTACAATGTTGTTGATCCATCCACAGTTGTCTCCTATCACAGCCACTCTGTAACTGTTTTAAAATCACCATTGGCCTCATGGTGAAATCCCTGAGAGGTTTTCTTTGTCACCGGCAACTGAGTTAGGAAGGACGCCTGTATCTTTGATGTGACTGGGTGTATTGATACACCATCCAAAGTGTAATTAATAACTTCACCATGCTCAAAGGGATATTCAATGTCTGCTTTTTAACATTTTACCCATCTACCAATAGGTGCCCTTCTATGCGAGGCATTGGAAAACCTCCCTGGTCTTTGTGGTTGAATCGCTGTTTGAAATACACTATTCGACTGAGGGACCTTACAGATAATTGTATGTGTGGGGTACAGAGATGAGGTAGTCAGTTGAAAATCACGTTAAACACTATTACTGCACACAGATTGAGTCCTTGCAACTTACGTGCACTACAGTACACATCAGTACACTACAGTACACATCAGTACACTACAGTACACTACAGTACACTACAGTACTCTACAGTACACATCAGTACACTACACTACACATCAGTACACTACACTACACATCAGTACACATCAGTACACATCAGTACTCTACAGTACACATCAGTACACATCAGTACACATCAGTACACTACAGTACACTTCAGTACACATCAGTATACATCAGTACACTACAGTACACTACAGTACACTACAGTACACTACAGTACACATCAGTACACTACAGTACACATCAGTACACTACAGTACACTACAGTACTCTACAGTACACATCAGTACACTACACTACACATCAGTACACTACACTACACATCAGTACACTACAGTACACTACAGTACACATCAGTACACTACAGTACACTACAGTACACTACAGTACACGTCAGTACACTACAGTACACTACAGTACACATCAGTACACTACAGTACACTACAGTACACATCAGTACACTACACATCAGTACACATCAGTACACTACAGTACACTACAGTACACATCAGTACACGTCAGTACACGTCAGTACACTACAGTACACGTCAGTACACGTCAGTACACTACAGTACACGTCAGTACACGTCAGTACACTACAGTACACATCAGTACACTACAGTACACATCAGTACACTACAGTACACATCAGTACACTACACATCAGTACACTACAGTACACGTCAGTACACTACAGTACACTACAGTACACTACAGTACACATCAGTACACTACAGTACACTACAGTACACTACAGTACACGTCAGTACACTACAGTACACTACAGTACACATCAGTACACTACAGTACACTACAGTACACATCAGTACACTACACATCAGTACACATCAGTACACTACAGTACACTACAGTACACATCAGTACACGTCAGTACACGTCAGTACACTACAGTACACGTCAGTACACGTCAGTACACTACAGTACACGTCAGTACACGTCAGTACACTACAGTACACATCAGTACACTACAGTACACATCAGTACACTACAGTACACATCAGTACACTACACATCAGTACACTACAGTACACGTCAGTACACTACAGTACACGTCAGTACACTACAGTACACATCAGTACACATCAGTACACATCAGTACACTACAGTACACATCAGTACACATCAGTACACTACAGATAAGAGACAGGCCCTGATTCAGTGAAACAGAAGTATGGAACTGGTGGGAGGAGCCATATAAGCTACTCCGTCTCTCTCTCTTCCAGACCATAATACCAGTAGCTTGTTTACAGTGTCTGCGGTGTTGACTAAATGAAATCATATGACCCATAAGTCAGTGGGATAATTGAGGTTGGATCTTCCTGGCTGTCGAGACTGTAGCTAATCGACCCCCCCCCCCCCCCCCCCCCCCCCCCCCCCCACACACACACACACACCAGCTATAACAGGAGAGCTACTATTGCTCAGTTCAGATAAGAGAGTACACTACACTACTCTACACTACACTGCACTACTCTACACTACACTACTCTACACTACTCTACACTACACTACACTACACTACACTACACTAAACTACACTAAACTACTCTACACTACACTACAGTAAACTACAGTAAACTACAATACACTACACTACACTACAGTAAACTACACTACAGTAAACTACACTACAGTAAACTACACTACACTACTCTACACTACAGTAAACTACACTACACTACAATACAGTAAACTACAGTAAACTACACTACTCTACACTACAATACACTACACTACAGTACAGTAAACTACTCTACACTACACTACAGTAAACTACAGTAAACTACACTACACTACACTACAGTAAACTACACTACACTACAGTAAACTACACTACAGTAAACTACTCTACACTACACTACAGTAAACTACAGTAAACTACACTACACTAAACTACACTACACTAAACTACACTACAGTAAACTACACTACAGTAAACTACACTACTCTACACTACACTACTCTACACTACACTACACTACAGTAAACTACAGTAAACTACAATACACTACACTACAGTAAACTACAGTAAACTACACTACACTAAACTACACTACAGTAAACTACACTACAGTAAACTACACTACTCTACACTACAATTAACTACACTACACTACACTATAGTAAACTACTCTACAGTAAACTACTCTACACTACACTACAGTAAACTACACTACAGTAAACTACACTACTCTACACTACACTACACTACACTACTCTACACTACACTACACTAAACTACAGTAAACTACTCTACACTACAGTAACCTACACTACAGTAAACTACACTACACTACAGTAAACTACAGTAAACTACACTACACTACAATAAACTACACTACACTACAGTAAACTACACTACACTACAGTACACTACAATACACTACACTACACTACAGTAAACTACTCTACACTACACTACAGTAAAACTACACTACACTACAGTAAACTAGAGTAAACTACACTACAGTAAACTACAGTAAACTACACTACACTACAGTAAACTACACTACACTACAGTAAACTACACTACACTACTCTACACTACAGTAAACTACACTACACTACACTACAGTAACCTACACTACAGTAAACTACTGTACACTACACTACAATACACTACAATACACTACACTACTCTACACTACACTACACTACAGTAAACTACACTACAGTAAACTACAGTAAACTACTCTACACTACAATACACTACACTACACTACTCTACACTACACTACAGTAAACTACTCTACACTACAAATAACTACACTACACTACACTATAGTAAACTACTCTACAGTAAACTACTCTACACTACACTACAGTAAACTACACTACAGTAAACTACACTACTCTACACTACACTACACTACACTACTCTACACTACACTACACTAAACTACAGTAAACTACTCTACACTACAGTAACCTACACTACAGTAAACTACACTACACTATAGTAAACTACAGTAAACGACACTACACTACAGTAAACTACACTACACTACACTACAGTAAACTACAGTAAACTACACTACACTACAATAAACTACACTACAATACAGTAAACTACACTACACTACAGTACACTACAATACACTACACTACACTACAGTAAACTACTCTACACTACACTACAGTAAAACTACAATACACTACACTACACTACAGTAAACTAGAGTAAACTACACTACAGTAAACTACAGTAAACTACACTACACTACAGTAAACTACACTACACTACAGTAAACTACACTACACTACTCTACACTACAGTAAACTACACTACACTACACTACAGTAACCTACACTACAGTAAACTACTGTACACTACACTACAATACACTACTCTACACTACAATACACTACACTACTCTACACTACACTACAGTAAACTACACTACAGTAAACTACTCTACACTACAATACACTACACTACACTACTCTACACTACACTACAGTAAACTACTCTACACTACAATTAACTACACTACACTACACTATAGTAAACTACTCTACAGTAAACTACTCTACACTACACTACAGTAAACTACACTACAGTAAACTACACTACTCTACACTACACTACACTACACTACTCTACACTACACTAAACTACAGTAAACTACTCTACACTACAGTAACCTACACTACAGTAAACTACACTACACTACAGTAAACTACAGTAAACTACACTACACTACAATAAACTACACTACACTACAGTAAACTACACTACACTACAGTACACTACAATACACTACACTACACTACAGTAAACTACTCTACACTACACTACACTACAGTAAAACTACAATACACTACACTACACTACAGTAAACTAGAGTAAACTACACTACAGTAAACTACAGTAAACTACACTACACTACAGTAAACTACACTACACTACACTACAGTAAACTACACTACACTACTCTACACTACAGTAAACTACACTACACTACACTACAGTAACCTACACTACAGTAAACTACTCTACACTACACTACAGTAAACTACAGTAAACTACACTACACTAAACTACACTACACTAAACTACACTACAGTAAACTACACTACAGTAAACTACACTACTCTACACTACACTACTCTACACTACACTACACTACAGTAAACTACAGTAAACTACAATACACTACACTACAGTAAACTACAGTAAACTACACTACACTAAACTACACTACAGTAAACTACACTACAGTAAACTACACTACTCTACACTACAATTAACTACACTACACTACACTATAGTAAACTACTCTACAGTAAACTACTCTACACTACACTACAGTAAACTACACTACAGTAAACTACACTACTCTACACTACACTACACTACACTACTCTACACTACACTACACTAAACTACAGTAAACTACTCTACACTACAGTAACCTACACTACAGTAAACTACACTACACTACAGTAAACTACAGTAAACTACACTACACTACAATAAACTACACTACACTACAGTAAACTACACTACACTACAGTACACTACAATACACTACACTACACTACAGTAAACTACTCTACACTACAGTAAAACTACAATACACTACACTACACTACAGTAAACTAGAGTAAACTACACTACAGTAAACTACAGTAAACTACACTACACTACAGTAAACTACACTACACTACTCTACACTACAGTAAACTACACTACACTACACTACAGTAACCTACACTACAGTAAACTACTGTACACTACACTACAATACACTACTCTACACTACAATACACTACACTACTCTACACTACACTACACTACAGTAAACTACACTACAGTAAACTACAGTAAACTACTCTACACTACAATACACTACACTACACTACTCTACACTACACTACAGTAAACTACTCTACACTACACTACAGTATACTACAGTAAACTACACTACACTACAGTAAACTACACTACAGTACACTACAGTAACCTACACTACACTACACTACAGTAAACTACACTACAGTACACTACACTACAGTAAACTACAGTAAACTACACTACACTACAGTAAACTACACTACACTACACTACAGTAACCTACACTACAGTAAACTACTGTACACTACACTACAATACACTACTCTACACTACAATACACTA
Source organism: Salmo trutta (assembly GCF_901001165.1). Taxonomy (NCBI): domain Eukaryota; kingdom Metazoa; phylum Chordata; class Actinopteri; order Salmoniformes; family Salmonidae; genus Salmo; species Salmo trutta. The sequence goes on along the minus strand of NC_042975.1, from coordinate 1,724,804 downwards.
CTCTACACTACACTACAGTAAACTACACTACAGTAAACTACAGTAAACTACTCTACACTACAATACACTACACTACACAACTCTACACTACACTACAGTAAACTACTCTACACTACACTATACATTTTCCTGTTTTCCTGTTTCCTGTTTTCCTGTTTCCTGTTTCCGGTCACAACTTGCAGACTTGTTTACGCTGTTGTGCGTTTTTGTTGCCGTTTTTACTTTGCTACCTGACGGTTTTTACTTTTTCATTACCGTATATTTTTACTTTTTCCCTCACTCAACTTTTTTTTTCATTCAACTTTCCTACCCCGGAGGTTTTATCTGGACATGGTTCGTCAGGACTTCAAACAGCCGAAGCTAAGTAACATTAACATGATGCCTTCTAATTGCAGTCGTTGTACTCATAATATACAGGAGAACGATCGCCTTACGGCAAGGATAGCTGTGCTGCAAGCCCAGCTTCAGACGCAATCGTTAGGCAAGGGTCATTTCAGTGTAGGAAAGGATGAAACAGCGTCTGTGCCACCAGCAAGTACAGATAGAAACGTTAGTATAAACCCCCTCGCACGGTCCCCGCAGCCGGACATCTTTCTCATGGTTTCTGGAGGGAAACGCTGTAGGAATGCTCAACCGGTGTCGCTTATTCAGCCGACAGAAACTTTCAACCGGTTCTCCCCATTAAGCGAGTCGGAGTCGGAGGCCGAGACTTCTCTGGTCTCTGCTCCTCCCGTTGTGGGGTCTGAGACGCCGACGGCTCCCACCATTAGCTCTGACAAATTGAAAACCCTAGTCATTGGCGACTCCATTACCCGCAGTATTAGACTTAAAACTAATCATCCAGCGATCATACACTGTTTACCAGGGGGCAGGGCTACCGACGTTAAGGCTAATCTAAAGACGGTGCTGGCTAAAGCTAAAACTGGCGAGTGTAGAGAGTATAGAGATATTGTTATCCACGTCGGCACCAACGATGTTAGGATGAAACAGTCAGAGGTCACCAAGCGCAATATAGCTTCAGCGTGTAAATCAGCTAGAAAGATGTGTCGGCATCGAGTAATTGTCTCTGGCCCCCTCCCAGTTAGGGGGAGTGATGAGCTCTACAGCAGAGTCTCACAACTCAATCGCTGGATGAAAACTGTTTTCTGCCCCTCCCAAAAGATAGAATTTGTAGATAACTGGCCCTCTTTCTGGGATTCACCCACAAACAGGACCAAGCCTGGCCTGCTGAGGAGTGACGGACTCCATCCTAGCTGGAGGGGTGCTCTCATCTTATCTACGAACATAGACAGGGCTCTAACTCCTCTAGCTCCACAATGAAATAGGGTGCAGGCCAGGCAACAGGCTGTTAGCCAGCCTGCCAGCTTAGTGGAGTCTGCCACTAGCACAGTTAGCGTAGTCAGCTCAGCTTTCCCCATTGAGGCCGTGTCTGTGCCTCGATCTTGGTTGGGCAAAATTAAAAATGGCGGTGTTCGCTTCAGTAATCTTACTAGTATAAAGACCTCCTCCATTCCTGCCATTATTGAAAGAGATTGTGATACTTCACATCTCAAAATTGGGTTACTTAATGTTAGATCCCTCACTTCCAAGGCAGTTATAGTCAATGAACTAATCACTGATCATAATCTTGATGTGATTGGCCTGACTGAAACATGGCTTAAGCCTGATGAATTTACTGTGTTAAATGAGGCCTCACCCCCTGGTTACACTAGTGACCAAACCCCCCGTGCATCCGGCAAAGGCGGAGGTGTTGCTAACATTTACGATAGCAAATTTCAATTTACAAAAAAAAAAACAATGACGTTTTCGTCTTTTGAGCTTCTAGTCATGAAATCTATGCAGCCTACTCAATCACTTTTTATAGCTACTGTTTACAGGCCTCCTGGGCCATATGCAGTGTTCCTTACTGAGTTCCCTGAATTCCTATCGGATCTTGTAGTCATAGCAGATAATATTCTAATTTTTGGTGACTTTAACATTCACATGGAAAAGTCCACAGACCCACTCCAAAAGGCTTTCGGAGCCATCATCGACTCAGTGGGTTTTGTCCAACATGTCTCTGGACCTACTCACTGCCACAGTCATACTCTGGACCTAGTTTTGTCCCATGGAATAAATGTTGTGGATCTTAATGTTTTTCCTCATAATCCTGGATTATCGGACCACCATTTTATTGCGTTTACAATTGCGACAAATAATCTGCTCAGACCCCAACCAAGGAAGATTAAAAGTCGTGCTATAAATTCTCAGACAACCCAAAGATTCCTTGATGCCCTTCCAGACTCCCTCTGCCTACCCAAGGACGTCAGAGGACAAGAATCAGTTAACCACTTAACCGAGGAACTCAATTCAACCTTGCGCAATACCCTAGATGCAGTTGCACCCCTAAAAATTAAAAACATCTGTCATAAGAAACTAGCTCCCTGGTATACAGAAAATACACGAGCTCTGAAGCAAGCTTCCAGAAAATTGGAACGGAAATGGCGCCACACTAAACTGGAAGTCTTCCGACTAGCTTGGAAAGACAGTACCGTGCAGTATCGAAGAGCCCTCACTGCTGCACGATCATCCTATTTTTCCAACTTAATTGAGGAAAATAAGAACAATCCGAAATTTCTTTTTGACACTGTCGCAAAGCTAACTAAAAAGCAGCATTCGCAAATGGAGGATGGCTTTCACTTCAGCAGTAATAAATGTATGAACTTTTTTGAGGAAAAGATCATGATCATTAGAAAGCAAATTACGGACTCCTCTTTAAATCTGGGTATTCCTCCAGGGCTTCATTGTCCAGAGTCTGCACAACTCTGCCAGGACCTTGGCTCAAGGGAGATACTAAAGTGTTTTAGTACTATATCTCTTGACACAATGATGAAAATAATCATGGCCTCCAAACCCTCAAGCTGCATACTGGACCCTATTCCAACTAAACTACTGAAAGAGCTGCTTCCTGTGCTTGGCCCTCCTATGTTGAACATAATAAACGGCTCTCTATCCACCGGATGTGTACCAAGCTCACTAAAAGTGGCAGTAATAAAGCCTCTCTTGAAAAAGCCGAATCTTGACCCAGAAATTATAAAAAACTATCGGCCTATATCGAATCTTCCATTCCTCTCAAAAATTTTAGAAAAAGTTGTTGCGCAGCAACTCACTGCCTTCCTGAAGACAAATAATGTATACGAAACGCTTCAGTCTGGTTTTAGACCCCATCATAGCACTGAGACTGCACTTGTGAAGGTGGTAAATGACCTTTTAATGACGTCAGACCGAGGCTCTGCATCTGTCCTCATGCTCCTAGATCTTAGTGCCGCTTTTGATACCATCGATCACCACATTCTTTTGGAGAGATTGGAAACCCAAATTGGTCTACATGGACAAGTTCTGGCCTGGTTTAGATCTTATCTGTCGGAAAGATATCAGTTTGTCTCTGTGAATGGTTCGTCCTCTGACAAATCAATTGTAAATTTCGGTGTTCCTCAAGGTTCCGTTCTAGGACCACTATTGTTTTCACTATATATTTTACCTCTTGGGGATGTCATTCGAAAACATAATGTTAAATTTCACTGCTATGCGGACGACACACAGCTGTACATTTCAATGAAACATGGTGAAGCCCCAAAATTGCTCTCGCTAGAAGCCTGTGTTTCAGACATAAGGAAGTGGATGGCTGCAAATTTTCTACTTTTAAACTCGGACAAAACAGAGATGCTTGTCCTAGGTCCCAAGAAACAAAGAGATCTTCTGTTGAATCTGACAATTAATCTGGATGGTTGTACAGTCGTCTCAAATAAAACTGTGAAGGACCTCGGCGTTACTCTGGACCCTGATCTCTCTTTTGAAGAACATATCAAGACTGCTTCAAGGACAGCTTTTTTCCATCTACGTAACATTGCAAAAATCAGAAACTTTCTGTCCAAAAATGACGCAGAAAAATTAATCCATGCTTTTGTTACTTCTAGGCTCGACTACTGCAATGCTCTACTTTCCGGCTACCCGGATAAAGCACTAAACAAACTTCAGTTAGTGCTAAATACGGCTGCTAGAATCCTGACTAGAACCAAAAAATTTGATCATATTACTCCAGTGCTAGCTTCCCTACACTGGCTTCCTGTTAAGGCAAGGGCTGATTTCAAGGTTTTACTGCTAACCTACAAAGCATTACATGGGCTTGCTCCTACCTATCTTTCCGATTTGGTCCTGCCGTACATACCTACACGTACGCTACGGTCACAAGACGCAGGCCTCCTAATTGTCCCTAGAATTTCTAAGCAAACGGCTGGAGGTAGGGCTTTCTCCTATAGAGCTCCATTTTTATGGAATGGTCTGCCTACCCATGTGAGAGACGCAGACTCAGTCTCAACCTTTAAGTCTTTACTGAAGACTTATCTCTTCAGTAGGTCCTATGATTAAGTATAGTCTGGCCCAGGAGTGTGAAGGTGAACGGAAAGGCTGGAGCAACGAACCGCCCTTGCTGTCTCTGCCTTGTCGGTTCCCCTCTTCCCACTGGGATTCTCTGCCTCTAACCCTTTTACAGGGGCTGAGTCACTGACTTACTGGTGTTCTTCCATGCCGTCCATGGGAGGGGTGCGTCACTTGAGTAGGTTGAGCCACTGACGTGGTCTTCCTGTCTGGGTTGGCGCCCCCCCCTTGGGTTGTGCCGTGGCGGACATCTTTGTGGGCTATACTCGGCCTTGTCTTCGGACGGTAAGTTGGTGGTTGTAGATATCCCTCTAGTGGTGTGGGGGCTGTGCTTTGGCAAAGTGGGTGGGGTTATATCCTGCCTGTTTGGCCCTGTCCGGGGGTATCATCGGATGGGGCCACAGTGTCTTCTGATCCCTCCTGTCTCAGCCTCCAGTATTTATGCTGCAGTAGTTTATGTGTCGGGGGGCTAGGGTCAGTCTGTTACATCTGGAGTATTCTCTTGTCTTATCCGGTGTCCTGTGTGAATGTAAATATGCTCTCTCTAATTCTCTCTTTCTTTCTTTCTCTCGGAGGACCTGAGCCCTAGGACTACCTGGCATGATGACTCCTTGCTGTCCCCAGTCCACCTGGCCATGCTGCTGCTCCAGTTTCAACTGTTCTGCCTGCGGCTACGGAACCCTGACCTGTTCACCGGACGTGCTTGTTGCACCCTCGACAATTACTATGATTATTATTATTTGACCATGCTGGTCATTTACGAACATTTTAACATCTTGACCATGTTCTGTTATAATATCCACCCGGCACAGCCAGAAGAGGACTGGCCACCCCTCATAGCCTGGTTCCTCTCTAGGTTTCTTCCTAGGTTTTTGGCCTTTCTCAGGAGTTTTTCCTAGGGAGTTTTTCCCAGCCACCGTGCTTCTTTCACATGCATTGCTTGCTGTTTGGGGTTTTAGGCTGGGTTTCTGTACAGCACTTTGAGATTTCAGCTGATGTACGAAGGGCTATATAAATAAATTTGATTTGATTTGATTTGATACACTACACTACACTACAGTAAACTACAGTAAACTACACTACACTACAGTAAACTACACTACAGTACACTACATTAACCTACACTACACTACACTACAGTAAACTACACTACAGTACACTACACTACAGTACACTACAGTAACCTACACTACACTACACTACATTAAACAACACTACAGTACACTACACTACACTACAGTAAACTACAGTAAACTACACTACACTACAGTAAACTACACTACACTACAGTAAACTACACTACACAACAGTAAACTACACTACAGTACACTACACTACACTACACTACAGTAAACTACACTACACTACAGTAAACTACACTACACTACAGTAACCTACACTACAGTAAACTACTCTACACTACACTACAGTAAAACTACAATACACTACACTACAGTAAACTACACTACAGTAAACTAGAGTAAACTACACTACAGTAAACTACACTACAGTAAACTTCACTACACTACAGTAAACTACACTACACTACAGTACACTACACTACACTACAGTAAACTACACTACACTACACTACACCACACTACAGTAAACTACACTACACTACACTACAGTAAACTAGAGTAAACTACTCTACAGTAAACTACTCTACAGTAAACTACACTACAGTACACTACACTACACTACTCTACACTACAGTACACTACACTACAGTAAACTACACTACACTACACTACACTACTCTACACTACACTACATTACAGTAAACTACACTACACTACTCTACACTACAGTAAACTACACTACACTACTCTACACTACAGTAAACTACACTACACTACACTACTCTACACTACTCTACACTACTCTACACTACACTACACTACACTACACTACACTACTCTACTCTACACTACAGTAAACTACACTACTCTACACTACACTACACTACTCTACACTACAGTAAACTACACTACAGTAAACTACTCTACACTACACTACAGTAAACTGCCATAAGATGAGGGACAGTTTCTGATAGACCAACCAACCTGCATATACTCTCCTATGCCGTTGTTATTGTCCATTGTATGGTTATCTGTACCCTGATTATTGTTGTTACTGTGGTCCCGTTGACAATGTATATATTGTAAATTATTCACTTAAATTACATCATGCTCATAAAGCAATTATAGAATTCCGAGAGAGAGAGAGAGAGACAGACGAAGTGGATGAGGAAGCTTAAAGATACTGATGAAGTGGATGAGGAAGTGTGTGTGTGTGCAGCCAGGTCACTCCAGATCCACTGCAAAATTAGGCATTTGTCCAGGTAAGCAAGACGTCAGGAGATTACTTCAAAACTGGCCACTAGTGACAACGGTGAGCGCTATAACGATTTAGTAGGCTTGGGTTTTGTTGGGGCGCTATGGACAAGGATGGGCCATGGCTTTACTACCATCTAGTAGCCTTGGGGTTTTGTTGGGGCGCTATGGACGAGGATGGGCCATGGCTTTACTACCATCTAGTAGCCTTGGGGTTTTGTTGGGGCGTTATGGACGAGGATGGTGGATATGCCGAAAACTACGGCTCCTAGGGTCACACGTTCAATCCCATTGCTAGGCACTAGTTTTAATTATTTTGTTTGTTTTAACCCAATACCTAAACCCTTAACCCCTGTCAATGTAAATAGTCCGGGTGGCCATTTGATCAATTGTTCAGCAGTCTTATGGCTTGGGGGAAGAAGCTGTTAAGGAGCCTTTTTGTCCTAGAATTGGCGCCCTGGTACTGCTTGCCGTGCTGTAGCAGAGAGAACAGTCTATGACTTGGGTGACTGGAGTCTTTAACAATTTTTAGGACCTTCCTCTGACACCGCCTGGTATAGAGGTCCTGGATGGCAGGAAGCTTGGCCCCAGTGATGTACTGGGCTGTACGCACTACCCTCTGTAGCGCCTTACGGTCGGATGCCGAGCAGTAGCCATACCAGGCGGTCAGGATGCTCTCGATGGTGCAGCTGTAGAACCTTTTAGGATCTGGGGACCCATGTCAAATCTTTTCGGTATCCTGAGGGGGAAAAGGTGTTGTCATGCCCTCTTCACGACTGTCTTGGTGTGTTTGGACCATGTTAGTTTGTTGGTGATGTGGACACCAAGGAACTTGAAACTCTCGACCCGTCGATGTGAATGTTCCGCCCTCCTTTTCCTGTAGTCCATGATCAGCTCCTTTGTCTTGCTCACGTTGAGGAATAAGTTGTTGTTCTGGCACCACACTGCCAGTTATCTGACCTCCTCCCTATAGGCTGTCTCGTCGTTGTCGGTGATCAGGCCTACCACTGTTGTGTCGTCACCAAACCTAATGATGGCTATGCAGTCATGGGAAAATAGGGAGCACAGGAGGGGACTAAGCACTCACCCATGAGGGGCCCCCGTGTTGAGGATCAGCATGGCAGATGTGTTGTTACCTACCTTTACCACCTGAGGGCGGCCCATGAGGAAGTCTAGGATCCAGTTGCAGAGGGAGGTGTTTGGTCCTTAGCTAAGTCATGAACTTTGTAGGCACTATGGTGTTGAATGCTGAGCTGTAGTCAATGAACAGCATTCTCATATAGGTGTTCCTTTTGTCCCTGTGGGATAGGGCAGTGTGGAGTGTGATTGAGATTGCGTTATCTGTGGATCTGTTCGGGCGGTATGCGAATTGGAGTGCCTCAAGACTTCCTTAATATTAGACATCGCGCACAAGCTGTTATTGATAAATAGACACACAACCCCACCCTTCATCTTACCAGACGTAGCTGTTCTGTCCTGCCGATGCAGGGAAAACCCAGCCAAGTGTATATTATCCATGTAGTCGTTCAGCCACGACTCGGTGAAACATAAGATATTACAGTTTTTAATGTCCCGTTGGTTGGATGGTCTCGAATGGAGATTATCCAGTTTATTCTCCAGTGATTTCACGTTGGCTAATAGAACAGATGGTAGATGCGGGTTACCCACTCGCCGACAACTTATCACAAGGCACCCCGATTTCTGCCCTCTGTATTTCCGTCTTTTCTTCACGAATGACGGGGATTTGGGCCTGGTCTTGGAGAAACAGTATATCATTCGCATCGGACTCATTAAATTCTTTGGGAAAGGGGGGAAGTATTGAGTAGCTTGGATGAAAAGTGTGCCCAAATTAAAATGCCTGCTACTCAGGCCCAAAAGCTAGAATATGCATATAATTAGTAGATTTGGATAGAAAACACTCTGAAGTTTCTAATACTGTTTGAATTATGTCTGTGAGTATAACAGAACTCATATGGCAGGCAAACACCTGAGAAAAAATCCAACCAGGAGGTGGGAAATCTGACGTTTGTAGTTTTTCAAGTGATTGCCTCTCCAATATACAGTGTCTGTGGGGTCATATTGCACTTCCTAAGGCTTCCACTAGATGTCAACAGTCTTTAGAACGTTGTTTCAGGCATCTACTGTGAATAGGGAGAGAATAAGAGCTGATTCAGTCATGTGTCTGGAAAATTGGCATGAGCTCAAACATGCACGCGGCCGTGAGAGCGAACTGCCTTTCCTTCAATTCTAAAGACAAAGGAATTGTCCGGTTGGAATATTATCGAAGATTTATGTAAAAACATCCTAAAGATTGATTATATACATCGTTTGACATGTTTCTACAAACTGTAATGTAACTATTTAGACTTTTCGTCTTGACTAAACTCGCGCGCTTAGTGAATTTGGAATGCTGGACTAAACGCCCAAACAAAATGGAGGTATTTGGACATAAACATGAACTTTATTGAACAAAACAAACAGTTATTGTGGAACTGGGATTCCTGGGAGTGCATTCCGATGAAGATCATCAAAGGTAAGTGAATATTTATAATGCTATTTCTGACTTTTGTTGACTCCACAACATGGTGGGTATCTGTATGGCTTGTTTTGGTGTCTGAGCGCTGTACTCAGATTATTGCAAAATGTGCTTTCGCCGTAAAACTTATTTGAAATCTGACACAGCGGTTGCATTAAGGAGAAGTTTATCTTTAATTCTGTGCATAACACTTGAATTTTTTATCAACGTTTATGATGAGTATTTCTGTAAATTGATGTGCTCATTCACAGGAAGTTTTGGAGGCAAAACATTTATGAACATTACACGCATGTAAAATGGGGGGTTTGGATATAAATATGAACTTTATCGAGCAAAACTTACATGTATTGTGTAACATGAAGTCCTATGAGTGCCATCTGATGAAGACCATCAAAGGTTAGTGATTAATTTTAGCTGTATTTATGGTTTTTGTGACGCCTCTCCTTGCTTGGAAAATGGCTGTGTGGTTTTCCTTGTCTAGGTGCTGTCCTAACATAATCTAATGCTATGCTTTCGCCGTAAAGCCTTTTTGAAATCGGACACTGTGGTTGGATGAACGAGAAGTCTATCTTTAAAATGGTGTATAATACTTGTATGTATGAGAAATTTGAATTATGAGATTTTTGTTGTTTTGAATTTGGCGCTCTGCTATTTCACTGGCTGTTGGCGGGGTGGGACGATACGTCCCACATTTCCCAGAGAGGTTAAATAAAACATCTTCCTCTAGTTCAAGGTGAGTAATTGCTGTTCTGATATTCAGAAGCTCTTTTCGGTCATAAGAGACGGCGGCAGAAACATTATGTACAAAATAATTTACAAATAATGCAAAAGAAATAGCAGCACAGTTGGTTAGGAGCCAGTAAAACGGGAGCCGTCCCCTCTGGCACCATTGTAATCAAGCTTAACCTCTGTGTGCGAGTGCGTGTTTTTTTGCCTCATTTCCTGAATGTCTCATGCATGGCTGCTGTTCTTTTTTTGGCATTTTTCTGTGTCTTCTTTTTTACCCTCGTTCTTTCTGTCTCTGCTGTTCTCTCTCTCTCTCTCTCTCTCTCGTTCTTTCTGTCTCTGCTGTTCTCTCTCTCTCTCGTTCTTTCTGTCTCTGCTGTACATTCTCTCTCTCTCTCTCTCTCTCTCGTTCTTTCTGTCTCTGCTGTACATTCTCTCTCTCTCTCTCTCTCTCTCTCTCTCTCTCTCTCTCTCGTTCTTTTTGTCTCTGCAGTAGATTCTCTCTCTCCCTCGTTCATTCTCTCTGACAGTGGAACAGCTGTGATATAGTACTCCCCCCCATCTCCTCACCACATGTTGTCACTCTCAATGACCTCTCCCCTGTCATTCTCCATCCTGTCAACCCCCCCCCCCCCCCCACCAATCCCCCCAGTCATTCTAGGGCTGGGCGATATGGCCTAAAAAGCATCTTGATTTTCTTCAAACTCAATTCAATTCAAAATATATATCTAAAAAAAAGTATCAAAAGCTTTTGACAAAATCTAAAACAAGCATGGTAGCACAATTCTTTCTATCATCGAATGGTTTTTACAACAAGCATGGCAGCACAATTCTTTCTATCATCTAATGGTTTGGCAGCCGTAGTGGTGCTACTGTATGTTTACGTCTGAATCTGGGTTGATTCACATTTAAGAATACCATTTACAGATAGATAATAATGTTGCTGTCTGATGACCAATGATTCTAGGATTTTCGTAAGACGAGGGAGCCTGGAAATGGGTTCAATAACTATCAGGGTCATTACAATCTCCACCCTTTATGGAGTCGCAGCACAACAGCTGATTTCCACACCTTTTTTGGGAATATTTCCTGCCACTAAAGTTAAATATAAAATGTGTGTTACTGAGCCAGCAATGAGTGGCGCTGCATACTTAAGCAAAGACAGGTCTAAACTGTCAGCTGCTAATGGACTTCCTGGTGTCAATAAGCTAATAAGACAGCAAGAACTTCTGTTTCTGTGAGTTGCCCCCCCCCAAAAAAACGAAAAGGCCAAGTCACGTGATGTTGACTGATCATCCATCGAGGCAACTACAGGCTGTATGGGGGAAGAACAGACAACTGGAGGCTGTATGGGGGAAGAACAGACAACTGGAGGCTGTATGGGGGAAGAACAGTCAACTGGAGGCTGTATGGGGGAAGAACAGACAACTGGAGGCTGTATGGGGGAAGAACAGACAACTGGAGGCTGTATGGAGGAAGAACAGTCAAATGGAGGCTGTATGGGGGAAGAACAGACAACTGGAGGCTGTATGTGGGAAGAACAGTCAACTGGAGGCTGTATGGGGGAAGAACAGACAACTGGAGGCTGTATGGGGGAAGAACAGTCAACTGGAGGCTGTATGGGGGAAGAACAGTCAACTGCCTGGCCAAGACCAGTATAACCACCATGTTTTTCAAATCGGAAAACCAGCTGAGATAAAATGCTGGTTAAAAGCATCACAAATCTTAACTTTTTCAGTAATGAGTCTAAAACGACTTGCTTAGGCAAGGAAGTAGAGGAATTACCCCACTTCAGTGAATTAATGGTTTTCCAGAATTTAGAGGGATCACTAACAGTCTGGCATAGTGCTAACAAAGTAGTTGATTTGGCCTGTTTAACCCATGGCAGTGGATCTATTTCTCAATTGCATAAATGGCGGCCCATCAGCTAAGGAGCCAGTTTGTCTAGCCTATATTTAATTTCTTATTAAGAGGAGGTCTGAGAGTACAGGAGAGTACCATGGATTAGTTAATTTTTTTACACCGAGTTGCTTGAAAGGGGAATGTGTATCAGCCAGAGGTAAAAATGGATGAGAAAAATTAAAGTGCCAAAACAGGGTCTGGTATGTAGAAAAAAAGCACTGAATAATATAGAGCATGAAGGAACAACTGGGACGAGAATTTCTTAAAATGCCTCTTCACAATTATACGAGGGTCAGAGTGTTTCAATTTGGTATCTCTAGTGCAATAGGCCAGTGGTCGCTGACATCATTTGCCAAAACACCACTAGCTAAATTCTTATGGGAACGGTTAGTCAGGAAAAGGTCAATCAATTAGTTTTTTTTACATTAATCCGAGTGAGTTTCGTTATCAGCTGAGTCAAGGTGAACTCAAGACAGATATTCTTAAACTTCTACAACCAACAGCTCACACTTTTAGGAGACAGAGATGCTAAGATGGCATGATGCCGTAACCCCCCCCCCCCCTTTTTTTGGGGTCTATCAAGCAATCCTTATTCATAATCAAATTATTCAGCCAGGTCTCTGAGATAACCATAACATCTGGGCTAGTGTCATGCACCCAGTCATTCAGAAAGTCTAGATTAGACATCAGGCTCTGCGAGATTTCAAAAACAGCAAGAGTATCCATGGTGACACAAGAGTAAATAGATCTGGATGAGCTAGCCACTATGGGTAATCCTGATAGGATTCAAAGTTGCAGAACACAAAGTAGAATTCAGGTAAATGTATACAAAACGTTTTCTATTGACAATACCCCGCTATGCTTATGAGCACATGCAGCAAAACGATAGCTTGATATTCAATTATTAATAGCATAAAGTGTCGCTAACAACAGTGGGTTCCTTACGGGAGCTAACAGAGCTGTCAATGGACATTAAATTAACAGGCACAGAATTACTATTTACAATACCCGTATCAACATGGGAAGCTGTGGCGGAATGATATCGCTGTGATTTAATAGGAGTAAATACATTTGAGGAACGTGATTTGATCAGTCATTTGCCTCAGCGCTGCCTTGTAAAAAATGTACATAAGTCACATAACAAGCTGCCGAAGTCGATGCCTCTCCTTGTTCGGCGGTCGACGTCGCTGGTCTTCTAGCCATCACCGATCAATTTTTTCATTTTCCATTTGTTTTGTCTTGTTTTCCTACACACCTGGTTCTCATTTCCCTCATTATGTGTTGTGTATTTAACCCTCTGTTTTCCCCATGTCTTTGTGTGGTGTTGTTTATCTATCTGTTCATGTATGCGCACGTTAGGCTGGGTTATGTTAAACTCGTATTTGTATTTCGTGTTAGTTTGTGCCGTGGGCTTTTGGGTCGCCAAATAAAAGGCTCCGTTTTGCTACCAACTATCTGCTCTCCTGCGCCTGACTTCCTACAGCCCTTCACGCATACCATTACAGAATACCACACCGTCATGGACTCACTCTATGTGCAATAATAGTGTTGAACAGAACTTTTTGAATGACTACCTCATCTCTGTACCCCACCAGAAAAACTGCAAAAAATATGGCAAAGAAATTACCTTTATGTCCTGAATACAAAGCGTAATGTTTGGGGTAAATCCAACACATTACTGAGTATCACTCTTCATATTTTCTAAAGTTATACTGCAAAAGATGTGGCAATATATTAGTATATAATATAATATTTTAACTTGAACAGTATACACACTGTATATGTAAGGTTTTCATCCTTTACGTTGTGTAGGAAATGTCAAAGATGATGATAATGTTCTTGTTGGAATGTGATTTTAGTTTTCTAATGAGATCATAGTTTTGATGATACTTTGCCCCAGTAAGTAGCCACGCACGAGGGAGCTCAGAGAGCGTGTCAGCAAGACGGAATGCCCTCTTTTTGCCAGGGTGTATAAAGGATGAGTTGAGAATTAACATACCAGACCAGAAGGACCCAAGCTGCAGCTTAGGTCTTCATTGGTTACGACCCTGAAAATCAACACGAGGTGAAGACGACAAAGTAGCCTCTCTAACAATCAATGTTATGGCTGAATAGCTGTTCTAAGTACTGTATCTAAGAAAGTGAATTTAAGTAGGACCATCCTGTTATTCTATTCAAATCATCATCAACTATGCTGCTCTCATCACCCCACTGGGGATCATTGACGTGGCTAATTAGAGGAACAGTCTTCCAGAACAGGTGAAAATAAACACCATCCTGTTAGTTCTGCTTAAGACTACAGGACAAGGCATTGAAACCACGGACAACTAAGAAGAAGGACATTGTGACCTCTTGTGGACAATCAGAGCCTTACACTTAAGAGCTCGGGAACACTTTTCACATAGGCTTGGGTCCAACACAAATACAGGACAAAGGAAGACATTCAAACACATAAATACATTCATTATTTCTTACCCCAAACGGGCGGCGGTTCGGGGCAAAGTATTACGATAACTAATGAGCGTAGTTCCAAGTGTATAAGTTTGTCTCTCTTTCTTTCTCCCTTTCTTCCTCTTTACTCCTCCCTTTTTGATAAACAAGCAGTCATGTTGTCGTTAGTCCGCTAGTCCATCGTATTAAGTTTCTAATCAATGACCTATACCGTGTGTGTGTGTGTGTGTGTGTCCTGTGTTATCATTTAGTTAGATAGTAAATAAATAATTAAAACATTTGTGTGGTACAGAATGATCAGTAAAGCTGGTGTTTGTGCAGGTGCAAGGAGTATGCGACGTTCAGAATGATGAGACTGATATGAGGGAATGATTAATAACTGACTGTTATCAATATATAACTTATATATCATCTAGAGTTGAATTCGGGAGATGGTAACTCATTAAACCACTTCTTCCGTGGTGCCCCAAATCCTAATGAGTTAATTGTTACATGATTAATTTAATAGAGTAACAATTAAACCTAGCTAGTTGATTAGAAAAATAAGTAATCAGATTAATTAGTCAAGTCACGACACTAGCTAGCTGTATACCATCTGTAAATACAAATAAATTACGAGCCTAGTAGGTTTAGCCATGGAAAAAGACAGGAACCTTCATGATTGGCTGAGAAAATGAGTGTGCTGGACATGCCGAGAGATGAATTCGGATTGGTCTGCCATGTAGCTCGCTTTTGTCTATAATATGAGCTGCTCAGTATGTGTAGATAATCCTTGCTACCGCAGCTTTTTCTAAAGATATAACGTTAGCCATGGAGAACTATGTGTTGCTACTGCTCTCAAAAACATTGCTGCCCTGAATTTAGCAGGTGCTATCGACAAAGATCAGTGGGAAAAAGTTGTGAACTTTCTGAAAACGGTCAGTGTGAACCGGAGTGACTTGACACAACAGGCCAATCAAGCTGTAGCTACAAAAAAACGTAAATGACACAAATTCTTACTCAGATTACACAGACCCACAAAATAATTCTACAAACAAATCCAAACTCCCTTATCTATTGGGTGAAAGACCACAGTGTTCCATCACAGCAGCAAGATGTGTGACCTGTTGCCACAAGAAAATGGCAACCAGTGAAAAACAAACACCAGATACTCTTCCTGGGGTTTATTATGGATTCTTATTAGTTCATATTATGGATTCCCATTAGTTCCTGCCAAGGCAGCAGCTACTCTTCCTGGGGTTTATTATGGATCCCCATTAGTTCCTGCCAAGGCAGCAGCTGCTCTTCCTGGGGTTTATTATGGATCCCCATTAGTTCCTGCCAAGGCAGCAGCTACTCTTCCTGGGGTTTATTATGGATCCCCATTAGTTCCTGTCAAGGCAGCAGCTACTCTTCCTGGGGTTTATTATGGATTCCCATTAGTTCCTGCCAAGGCAGCAGCTACTCTTCCTGGAGTTTATTATGGATCCCCATTAGTTCCTGCCAAGGCAGCAGCTACTCTTCCTGGAGTCTGGTAAAATGAAGGTAGTTATACAATTTTAAAAACATTACAGTACATTCATTACAGAATTCACAACACACTAAGTGTGTGCCCTCAAGCCCATACTCCACTACCACATATCTACAACACAAAATCCATGTGTACGTGTGTGTATAGTGCGTATGTTATCATGTGTGTGTGTATGCATGTGGCTGTGCCTGTGTTGGTGTTGCTTCACAGTCCCTGCTGTTCCATAAGGTGTATTTTATCTGTTTTTTTATCTGCTTGCATCAGTTACTTGATGTGGAATAGAGTTCCATGTAGTCATGGCTCTATGTAGTACTGTACGCCTCCCATAGTCTGTTCTGGACTTGGGGACTGTGAAGAGACCTCTAGTGGCATGTCTTGTGGGGTATGCATGGATGTCTGAGCCGTGTGCTTGTCGTTTAAACAGACAGCTTGGTGATTTCAACATGTCAATACCTCTCACAAATACAAATAGTTATGAAGTCAATCTCTCATGTTTGCTCTCTGTGTACATCCAAGGGCCAGCCCTGTTCTGAGCCAATTGTAATTTTCCGAGGTCCCTCTTTGTGGTACCTGACCACATGACTTAACAGTAGTCCAGGTGCGACAAAACTAGGGCCTGTAGGACCTGCCTTGTTGATAGTGCTGTTAAGAAGGTAGAGCATTGCTTTATAATGGACAAACTTCTCCCCATCTTAGCTACTGTTCTATCAACATGTTTTGACCATGACAGTTTAGTCACCTCAACTTAATCAGTTTCCACATTATCTATTACAAGATTTAGTTGAGGTTAAGGGTTTAGTGAATAATTTGTCACAAATACAATGCTTTTAGTTTTTGTAATATTTAGGACACACCATGTTGCGTTCTTGTTTCCACCTTTCTGCAAAGCTGCCACGTAGACAAAATTAGTTTGTACTTTTTCTATAAGAGGAGAGGGACAACTCTGTTCGTTGGGCTTTCTTCCTAACTGATTGAATGGTTTTTATTGATTGCTTCCTTTTTTTCAAATCTTATAAAATTGCTATTTGAAATGATCTGCAGTCTCTCTTCCTACAGCATTTCTCTAACATGACACAACGGTAGGGATTAACTGAGTACTCATTGTCTCAGCGCAGTTTGTCAGTTTGTCCTGAAACAAAGTGTAGTAGATACAGCTACTACAGCACTGGAACACAGTGGTCTGGTTTATCCTGAAACAGATCGTAGTAGATACAGCTCCTACAGCACTGGAACCATTCATTTACCTCTCCAGACAAAGAGGGCTCCATTGGAAAACTAATCAGGGACTAACTTCGTTAGCTTGATGGCTAACGTTAGCACCTTAGCTAGGTTAGCGGATGTGTCAAGCAGACTTTATCCTGTCAGTTCAGCGGGATTCTGGGACAAGATATAGCGGTCCTAGCTGTTAAAAGCTAACCGCGTCGCGGAATCCACGCAGAAATAAGTTCGGTATTCATGTTTAACAAAGATTGGTTGTTTTAGTTAAAATAACAAAGCGAGTGTTTCCAGTATGCAGTGTTCAGCTGCGCACTTTGATGATGTCAGAGTAAAGTGTGACAAATGTTAATTTTTGTTTTGTTTTTTTATCTATTTAATTTGCTTTGGCAATGTAAACATATGTTTCACAACATGGCAATAAAGCCCCTTAAATTGAAATGTAATTGAGAGAGAGAGAGAGAGAGAGAGAGAGAGAGAGAGAGAGAGAGAGAGAGAGAGAGAGAGCATGAGGAACTCAGATTACACATTGACTGCTGTTGTGCTGAGGAGTGAGCTAACTATTTAAGAACACACACTTGCAAACACATACATACACACACACAGAGACACTCAGACACACACACACACACAGACGCAAACACACACAGATAAACACACAGAGACAATCAAACACACACACAGACAGACACAATGTGGGAACGCTACTGCGCTGCCAAAGAGACTTTTCATCCAGAACCCAGTGACAGACACAGCTTGATAAATGGCCACAGAGAGAGGCGTAAACACACACACACACACACACACACACACACACACACACACACACACACACACACACACACACACACACACACACACACACACACAGTCATACACAGTCACACCGTGTTAACAGACAGAGAGTGATATAGAGGCAGTGACAGGCTTTCAATCAACAGCGTCTTCAATGCCAAGTCATTACCCACTGGGACCTTCACAAACATAGTTTGGAAGAAGTCAACATTATTTCCCACACTGGGTTAAACTCTCAGGATCATACCATGGCTTCATGTATGTTAGTGTATTTGAGGCAGTGAGAAAGGAGGTAACTATGACAGGGGATGTGAGAGAGATGGTTGTTAGTCACTGACTGCCCTCAGAGAAATATCCTCTCTCTCTCTCTCTCTCTCTCTCTCTCTCCCTCTCCCACTCTCTCCCTACAGTGTCGTGGCACGTCACAGCCCCGATCACCACTCCTTGACTTTGTCACACAGACACACACTGCTGAAACACACACACACACTGCTGAAATACACACACATTACTGAAACACACACAGTGACAAACAGACAAACACTCTCCACATGACACCCCCCCTGGCTCTCCACCAAGCTCTCCATCTGGCTCTCCACCTGGCTCTCCACCTGGCTCTCCACCAGGCTCTCCACCAGGCTCTCCACCAGGCTCTCCACCAGGCTCTCCACCTGGCTCCCCCCCAGGCTCTCCACCTGGCTCTCCACCTGGCTCTCCAGCAGGCTCTCCACCAGGCTCTCCACCTGGCTCTCCACCTGGCTCTCCACCTGGCTCTCCACCTGGCTCTCCACCAGGCTCTCCACCTGGCTCCCCCCCAGGCTCTCCACCTGGCTCTCCACCTGGCTCTCCACCAGGCTCTCCACCAGGCTCTCCACCTGGCTCTCCACTCTCCTGTTCACACTTGTGCCTGGAGTTGTATCCCATTCTATCTATGTTCTATCCATGTTCTATCCCATTCTATCCATGTTCTATCCCTTTCTATCCATGTCCTATCCATGTTCTATCCATATTATATCCATGTTCTATCCATGTTCTATCCATGTCCTATCCATGTTCTATCCATATTCTATCCATGTTCTATCCATATGCTATCCATGTTCTATCCATGTTCTATCCCATTCTATCCATGTTCTATCCATGTTCTATCCAGGTTCAATCCATGCTCAACCCATGTTCTATCCATGTTCTATCCATGTTCTATCCAGGTTCAATCCATGCTCAACCCATGTTCTATCCATGTTCTATCCATGTTCTATCCATCTTCTATCCCATTCTATCCATGTTCTATCCATGTTCTATCCATCTTCTATCCCATTCTATCCATGTTCTATCCATGTTATATCCCATTCTATCCATGTTCTATCCATGTTCTATCCAGGTTCTATCCAGGTTCAATCCATGCTCAACCCATGTTCTATCCATGTTCTATCCATGTTCTATCCCATTCTATCCATGTTCTATCCTTGTTATATCCATCTTCTATCCCGTTCTATCCATCTTCTATCACTGTTCTATCCATCTTCTATCCATGTTATATCCATGTTCTATCCATGTTCTATCCCATTCTATCCATCTTCTATCACTGTTCTATCCATCTTCTATCCATGTTATATCCATGTTCTATCCATGATCTATCCCATTCTATGCATGTTCTATCCATGATCTATCCCATTCTATGCATGTTCTATCCGGTTCTATCCATCTTCTATCCCTGTTCTATCCCATTCTATCCATGTTATATCCCATTCTATCTATGTTCTATCCATGTTCTATCCATGTTCTATCCAATTCTATCCATGTTCTATCTATGTTCTATCCATGTTCTATCCC
This sequence comes from Salmo trutta, assembly GCF_901001165.1. NCBI lineage: Eukaryota > Metazoa > Chordata > Actinopteri > Salmoniformes > Salmonidae > Salmo > Salmo trutta. The sequence goes on along the minus strand of NC_042975.1, from coordinate 1,705,087 downwards.
ATTCTATCCATGTTATATCCCATTCTATCTATGTTCTATCCATGTTCTATCCATGTTCTATCCAATTCTATCCATGTTCTATCTATGTTCTATCCATGTTCTATACCATTCTATCCAAGTTTTGCCCTGTTCTATCCATGTTCTATCCATGTTCTATCCATGTTATATCCCATTCTATCCATGTTCTATACCATTCTATCCAAGTTTTACCCTGTTCTATCCATGTTCTATCCATGTTCTATCCCATTCTATCCATGTTCTATCTATGTTCTACCCATATTCTATCCATATTCTATCCATGTTATATCCCATTCTATCCATGTTCTATCTATGTTCTATCGATGTTCTATCCATATTCTATCCATGTTATATCCCATTCAATCCATGTTCTATCCATGATCTATCCATGTTCTATCCATGTTCTATCCATGTTCTATCCATGTTCTATCCATGTTCTATCCATATTCTATCCATGTTCTATCCATATTCTATCCATGTTATATCCCATTCTATCCATGTTCTATCCATGTTCTATCCATGTTCTATCCATGTTCTATCCATATTCTATCCATGTTCTATCCATATTCTATCCATGTTATATCCATGTTCTATCCATGTTCTATCCCATTCTATCCATGTTCTATCCATGTTCTATCCATCTTCTATCCCGTTCTATCCATGATCTATCCCATTCTATGCATGTTCTATCCCATTCTATTCATGTTATATTCATGTTCTATCCGGTTCTATCCATCTTCTATCCATGTTATATCCATGTTCTATCCATGATCTATCCCATTCTATGCATGTTCTATCCCATTCTATCCATGTTATATTCATGTTCTATCCGGTTCTATCCATCTTCTATCCCTGTTCTATCCATATTCTATCCATGTTCTATCCCATTCTATCAATGTTCTATCCATGTTCTATACCATTCTATCCAAGTTTTACCATGTTCTATCCATGTTCTATCCAATTCTATCCATGTTATATCCATATTCTATCCATGTTTTACCCTGTTCTATCCATGTTCTATCCAATTCTATCCATGTTCTATCTATGTTCTATCCATGTTCTATACCATTCTATCCAAGTTTTACCCTGTTCTATCCATGTTCTATCCCATTCTATCTATGTTCTATCGATGTTCTATCCATATTCTATCCATGTTCTATCCCATTTAATCCATGTTCTATCTATGTTCTATCCATTTTCTATCCCATTATATCCATGTTATATCCCATTCAATCCATGTTCTATCCATGATCTATCCATGTTCTATCCATGTTCTATCCCATTCTATCCATGTTCTATCCATGTTCTATCCATATTCTATCCATGTTATATCCCATTCTATCCATGTTTTATCCATGTTCTATCCCATTCTATCCATGTTCTATCCATGTTCTATCTATGTTCTGTCCATGTTCTATGTTCTATCCATGTTCTATCCATGTTCTATCCATGTTCTATCCATTTTCTATCCCATTCTATCCATGATCTATCCATGTTCTATCCATGTTATATCCCATTCTATCCATGTTCTATCCATATTCTATCCATGTTCTATCCCATTCTATCCATGATCTATCCATGTTCTATCCATATTCTATCCATGTTATATCCAATTCTATCCATGTTCTATCCATGTTCTATCTATGTTCTGTCCATGTTCTATGTTCTATCCATGTTTTATCCATGTTCTATCCCATTCTATCCATGTTCTATCCATGTTCTATCTATGTTCTGTCCATGTTCTATGTTCTATCCATGTTCTATCCATGTTCTATCTATGTTCTATCCATTTTCTATCCCATTCTATCCATGTTATATCCATATTCTATCCATGTTTTACCCTGTTCTATCCATGTTCTATCCAATTCTATCCATGTTCTATCGATGTTCTATCCATGTTCTATCGATGTTATATCCCATTCAATCCATGTTCTATCCATGTTCTATCCATGTTTTATCCATGTTCTATCCATATTCTATCCATGTTATATCCCATTCTATCCATGTTCTATCCCATTCTATCCATGTTCTATTCATGTTCTATCCCATTGTATCCATGTTCTATCCATGTTCTATCTATGTTCTATCCATGTTCTATCCATGTTATAACCCATTATATCTATGTTCTATCTATGTTCTATCCATGTTCTATCCCATTCTATACATGTTCTATCCATATTCTATCCATGTTATATCCCATTCTATCCATGTTCTATCCATGTTCTATCCCGTTCTATCCATGTTCTATCCCATTATATCCATGTTCTATCCATGTTCTATCCCCTACTATCCATGTTATATACAATTCTATCCATGTTCTATCCATGTTCTATCCCATTATATCCATGTTATATACCATTCTATCAATGTTCTATCCATGTTCTATCCATATTATAGCCATGTTATATACCATTCTATCTATGTTCTATCCATGTTCTATCCATGTTCTATCCATGTTCTATCCATGTTCTATCCATGTTCTATCCTGTTCTATCCTGTTCTATCCATGTTCTATCCATGTTCTATCCCATTCTATCCATGTTATATACAATTCTATCCATGTTCTATCCATGTTCTATCCATATTCTATCCATGTTATATACCATTCTATCCATGTTCTATCCATATTCTATCCATGTTATATACCATTCTATCCATGTTCTATTCATATTCTATCCATGTTATATACCATTCTATCCATGTTCTATCCATGTTCTATCCATGGTTTACCCTTTTCTATCCATGTTCTATCCCATTCTATCCATATTCTATCCATGTTCTATCCCATTCTATCCATGTTCTATCCATGTTCTATCCCATTCTATCCATGTTCTATCCCCTTCTATCCATGTTCTATCCATGTTCTATCCATGTTCTATCCATGTTTTACCATGTTCTATCCATGTTCTATCCATGTTCTATCCCCTTCTATCCATGTTATATACAATTCTATCCATGTTCTATCCATGTTCTATACCATTCTATCCATATTCTATCCATGTTATATACCATTCTATCCATGTTCTATCCATGTTCTATCCCATTCTATCCATGTTCTATCCATGTTCTATCCATGTTTTACCCTGTTCTATCCATGTTCTATCCATGTTCTATCCATGTTTTACCCTGTTCTATCCATGTTCTATACCATTCTATCCATGTTTTACCCTGTTCTATCCATGTTCTATCCATGTTCTATGTTCTATCCCGTTCTAATAATTTTCTCATTCTATGATAGAACTTCTCTCCATGCTCTGTCCACTCTCCTGTTAAACCGTCTATTAGGGCACTGAGTAACAGTGCTAAACATTCACCGAGCCTATAAAAAATCCCAAGTCCTGCTGCGCATACTGTAGCCCTGACTACAGCAGTTACAAGCACGGCTAAAGGCTGAGATGCTTTACAGTGAAGTCCTTATCTGAATGTCTGTCCGCATTAGAAGAAAACTGTTTTCTTTATATAGCCTACTATGCAGTTTCCTCCATTTGTTTTCACATGATTCATAATGAACCAATAATGGTGTGTGAGTTGTTATTGTTGCTCACCAGGGAAGATGCCAAGCCTCTTTGTGAGGTGTGTTTTGTGCACTCTGAACTGTTTACCGTTAATTTCTCCATTGAACACACAGAAAGCAAGCGAGCACAACAGGTCCCATAGGCACCCAAATCATCCAACAAATGATGCACATTATATTACGTTCATTCCAAATGCATTAGCACGTATATCTGGGACCCTTGTGGGTGACAGGGCAGCCCAGCAATCAAAAAACACACAGACACACGCGAGACAAGGCAACGCCTCCCAGGCGCAGGATGAAAATAATCCCCCCTGCAAGTCACCCATGAGACACTCCATCTCCTTGTGTACTCTCCATTACTTCACTCTCACACACAGCAAATGTGCAGGGTGTTAAAATCTCGGTGTAAAAAAAAAAAGAAGTTATATCTGAGAGTTTATTCTAGTGCAGTTAACCCCCATGTCGGGGTTTGAATTTGACGCCACTTGCGGTGAACAAATGAAGTGTTAAATCGACAGTGTTGGATTATTGTGTTGAGTTAATGTCTGTTAAAACTCTCTCAGAGTGAAAAGGACTGGGGAGGCCCCTTTCTTACCACATTTTCAAGGTTGTTATTTAGAATTGTTTTAATACTTGTTTTTATTAAGAGTGCATTTGTGTGTGAGAGATATATATATATATATAACCTCAGATCAGATATACCCTGGTATTATGGAGCCATGAGGAGACAGACCACCAGATATACCCTGGTATTATGTAGTCATGAGGAGACAGACCACCAGATATACCCTGGTATTATGTAGTCATGAGGAGACAGACCACCAGATATACCCTGGTATTATGTAGCCATGAGGAGACAGACCACCAGATATACCCTGGTATTATGTAGTCATGAGGAGACAGACCACCAGATATACCCTGGTATTATGTAGCTATGAGGAGACAGACCACCAGATATACCCTGGTATTATGTAGTCATGAGGAGACAGACCACCAGATATACCCTGGTATTATGTAGTCATGAGGAGACAGACCACCAGATATACCCTGGTATTATGTAGCTGAGGAGACAGACCACCAGATATACCCTGGTATTATGTAGTCATGAGGAGACAGACCACCAGATATACCCTGGTATTATGTAGTCATGAGGAGACAGACCACCAGATATACCCTGGTATTATGTAGTCATGAGGAGACAGACCACCAGATATACCCTGGTATTATGTAGTCATGAGGAGACAGACCACCAGATATACCCTGGTATTATGTAGCCATGAGGAGACAGACCACCAGATATACCCTGGTATTATGTAGTCATGAGGAGACAGACCACCAGATATACCCTGGTATTATGTAGCCATGAGGAGACAGACCACCAGATATACCCTGGTATTATGTAGTCATGAGGAGACAGACCACCAGATATACCCTGGTATTATGTAGTCATGAGGAGACAGACCACCAGATATACCCTGGTATTATGTAGCCATGAGGAGACAGACCACCAGATATACCCTGGTATTATGTAGCCATGAGGAGACAGACCACCAGATATACCCTGGTATTATGTAGTCATGAGGAGACAGACCACCAGATATACCCTGGTATTATGTAGCCATGAGGAGACAGACCACCAGATATACCCTGGTATTATGTAGTCATGAGGAGACAGACCACCAGATATACCCTGGTATTATGTAGCCATGAGGAGACAGACCACCAGATATACCCTGGTATTATGTAGCTGAGGAGACAGACCACCAGATATACCCTGGTATTATGTAGCTGAGTGATGAGGAGAAAGTGAAATGTTTTTTTGTCCGTTATGTATTTCCATTTGCGGAATGTTTAGATAAAACCAGGAATAAAAGAAAAAGGGCAACCTATAATTAAATTGTAAAAATATTTATCCTCTATGTGGTAAATGGTAGGTGTGTTTATAGATTGTATATAGGCTTGTCTCCCATATGACTCTTCTATGTGGTAAATGGTAGGTGTGTTTATAGATTGTATATAGGCTTGTCTCCCATATGAATCTTCTATGTGGTAAATGGTAGGTGTGTATATAGATTGTGTGTATAGGCTTGTCTCCCATATGACTCTTCTATGTGGTAAATGGTAGGTGTGTATATAGATTGTGTGTATAGGCTTGTCTCCCATATGAATCTTCTATGTGGTAAATGGTAGGTGTGTATATAGATTGTGTGTATAGGCTTGTCTCCCATATGAATCTTCTATGTGGTAAATGGTAGGTGTGTATATAGATTGTGTGTATAGGCTTGTCTCCCATATGACTCTTCTATGTGGTAAATGGCACGTGTGTATATAGATTGTGTGTATAGGCTTGTCTCCCATATGACTCTTCTATGTGGTAAATGGCACGTGTGTATATAGATTGTGTGTATAGGCTTGTCTCCCATATGACTCTTCTATGTGGTAAATGGCACGTGTGTATATAGATTGTGTGTATAGGCTTGTCTCCCATATGAATCTTCTCTTTGTGACAGACTGGGTTCAAATGCCTAAAGTTACATTTTTTCCGTATTCATTTATTTGTATATGTTATGTATGTACATATGTATGCATGTATGTGTATATATATTATTTTACTGCTCTAGGGATATCAATATTGTTTGGATTAATTAATATATACAGAGTGTATGTATATATATATTATTTTACTGCTCTAGGGATATCAATATTGTTTGGATTAATTAATATATGCAGAGTGTATGTATGTATATACTAGTGGTGTGGGGGCTGTGCTTTGGCAAAGTGGGTGGGGTTATATCCTGCCTGTTTGGCCCTGTCCGGGGGTATCATCGGATGGGGCCACAGTGTCTTCTGATCCCTCCTGTCTCAGCCTCCAGTACTTATGCTGCAGTAGTTTATGTGCCGGGGGGCTAGGGTCAGTCTGTTTCATCTGGAGTATTCTCTTGTCTTATCCGGTGTCCTGTGTGAATTTAAATATGCTCTCTCTAATTCTCTCTTTCTCTCTTTCAGTCTTTCTCTCGGAGGACCTGAGCCCTTGGACCATGCCTCGGGACTACCTGGCATGATGACTCCTTGCTGTCCCCAGTCCACCTAGCCATGCTGCTGCTCCAGTTTCAACTGTTCTGCCTGCGGCTACGGAACCCTGACCTGTTCACCGGACATGCTTGTTGCACCCTCGACAACTACAATGATTATTATTATTTGACCATGCTGGTCATTTATGAACATTTTAACATCTTGACCATGTTCTGTTATAATATCCACCCGGCTCAGCCAGAAGAGGACTGGCCACCCCTCATAGCCTGGTTCCTCTCTAGGTTTCTTCCTAGGTTTTTGGCCTTTCTAGGGAGTTTTTCCTAGGGAGTTTTTCCTAGCCACCGTGCCTCTTTCACATGCATTGCTTGCTGTTTGGGGTTTTAGGCTGGGTTTCTGTACAGCACTTTGAGATTTCAGCTGATATACGAAGGGCTATATAAATAAATTTGATTTGATTTTGATTTGATTTGATATATATATATATATATATTATTTTACTGCTCTAGGGATATCAATATTGTTTGGATTATCTAATGTATTATTATGTATTTTTTCACTCTTTCTGCGATGTGCAATGCAGAGAACAGACGAAGAAGAATTGTCAGTTAATTAGCAGTGAATTATTGTAATGTTTGTTTATGTGTCAATTAATCCCATAAGGGATGGTTTGCCAATTGTCGACTTGACACAAAAAAATTACATTTTCATTAATTAATTCACTAACATGTTTCTGTATGCACACCCATTGATGAATTGATCTTATACTTTCACAAATATAAATAACATACCTTTTTTCAAAACTAATCCAAATTGTAAGTGGTTGTATTTATTTCACCTCTTACTGAGATGGTTATTCCAGTTAAGATGGTTTAGGAAGTCTAATTTATCAATTTTCCCTACCATGGCAATCATTGCAGGTGATTTAAAAAGTTTTGAATTGTTTGCTATCCGAACTGTGGCTGGATTCCAATAGGATTTATATTTATATAACTCTTGCAAGCCAGCATAACGTGGATTGCCGATGTGGCCTGCAAACCAGGAGTTTCAGACCACTGTGTTAGCGTTAAACTAGGCTGTTGAAGTATGGCATTGTCAAAAAATAAAGTAATGCAAAAATATATATATATATATATATATAAACAATTAAATATCTCCCCTAGGAACTTGCTTGGTGTAGGCTACAGGACTAACAACCATTGAATGCAACAATTATGTCTCTGTCACTAGAAAACACAGTCATGGGTGGTACGGGTACGTATCAAATTCACCTGAAAGGCACCCTGGGAAATAAATTACGCATATAAGGCGTTACACCCTACGGTGTTAAAACAACACCCTAAAAAAAAACGAGTGACTAACACAACAAGTGTTATTTCCCAAAGACTAGAGAAAGTGTAACAGCTCTAATAAAGTCTTAATTTAAGTCAGAATTCCAACACCCATGGGTGTTCGGGATAGCACAGGCCTGGGTTATTAGTTCATCAACACTTTGGAGAAAAAAAAGTGTTCGTTTATTAACACTATTTGTAAATGGTCAGATACAATTTCTAAGAAGATTTGAAATGACACACTGTGGGTGTAAAATTCTGATTGCAAATGTGCTATACACACACACAAACACCAAAATCCTTTCTCGGTAGAAGTTCCAAAACGGACTTACCTTTTAGCAGGATCCCGTAGACTGCGCACAGTGTCAGAACCAAGTGATGCTTGGGAATCATCCTCTCTTCTCCGCTCTCTTTACTAGCCTTACCGAAAGCTCTCCGTTCAACGTTAAACGGTTTGTTATCCAGGTGGGGTGGGTGGCCTCGTCAGTCCTCGTGTTGCTGTGAGATCCGTATATATATGGGCTCCTCGTGCGTACCGATCGGTAATAACGTTTTCCTCCTTTTATTCGGTTTAGTCCCCTTGGGTGGCCTAGAAGGTATCCAGGGAATTGGGTAGCGCGCAGATTACATGTAACTGCTCCGTAGCTCTATAGCTGTGATAATGATTCGTAGTGTTTCCTCCGGTAAGAAGAAGAGATGCTGCCGTATTCCGCTCTTCCTCACTTTGCTCTCACGCACAGAATCGGTAAAGTGCTGCTCTTGAGCTCGGGAGGCAGGAGGTGCGTGTGTTAGTCCCGCCCACACAGTGGTGACTGATAGGATTGGTTAACCAATCAGGGCCGTCCGTAGTTGAGCACTTTGTGTGTGTGTGTGTGTGTGTGTGTGTGTGTGTGTGTGTGTGTGTGTGTGTGTGTGTCGCGGGAGGTTATGCGAGGAATCGGGGGGTTTCTATTCGCCGAGCAGCGGGAGACCTCTAGCCGAGGAGAGAGTTTGTGTTTAAATCCCGAACAGCAATTGACAGCAGATCTGGGCGGATTTCAATTATCCTAAACTGAAGGCTACTGGTCTATGGAGGAAAGCAGGACTGGAGGAGCGCCTTTCTCAACTGAACAGTTATCAGCATGGTGCACTGTCCAGAAACATACATGCTTCTACACCTGCATTACTTGCTGTTTGGGGCTTTAGGCTTGGTTTCTGTACAGCACTTTGAGATATCAGCTGATGTAAGAAGGGCTTTATAAATACATGTGATTTGATCTAATTTATATATAATAAAAGTTTGCATTTTCTAACTATTTTTTATTTTCTTTTGGAAGGCCTTTTGCATGGGAAAACACAGAGTCCTAGTAAATTACTACACGTGCTTAATGACGTCACTTTTGTTTTGAGCGGACTTCACCGTGTGCCTTTTGAACCCGGTCCCTGGCTCATGCGCCGGGAAGCAGCCCGGTTCCCAAATCAGAATGCAATCAACTTTCGGCAGATGCAAACACGTGTAACAGATGTTAATCGTACTCTCCTTGCGTTGTGTTTTGTTCAAATAAATCACCCCAGTCAGTGGTCCCAGTTGAGCAATATTTATTATCTGGATTGAAACAGGAAACATCACGTTAGTTGAGCAGGGCTTAATGATGATGATGGCTGTCGATGGTTAAAATCTGTAGGATGAACACAACTCTTTTAGCAGTGGACTTATCTGACCATTACGTCGGTGTATGCTAGCTAACACACTTATTTACAGCAATCATATACCAAAGCACATCCCAGAAAGCCCCTCAATCCCTAACAGGTACCATATACCCACACATGTATAAATCAGTAACGTACAGCAAACTTGTACACATTATAAAATAGAAACCAGTATTCAGAACTATTCCTACCCCTTACATCACATTTTCATACTAGGGAGACCTGACGTTCGCGATCTCCCCCTATCTGCAAGCGCGGCCAATAACAACACACCTTATTGTCATCGGAATTGAACCAACCAATAAGAATGCTTTAACATTAAGTACACCTTTCTTTAGAGGCTAACCAACCCTGTTACACACACCTTCTTTGACTACACCCTTTTGGAATCAGGAGTCAACTAACCTGGAGTCCAATCAACGAGACGAGATTGGAGATGTCGGTTAGAGCTTCCTTGCCCTATTAAAAACACTCACAACATTTTTGTTTGCTATTCACTAGAAGCATTGCCTGATGTGAACCACGCCTCGAACAAAAGAGATCTCAGAAGACCTAAGATTAAGAATTGTTGACTTGCATAAAGCTGGAAAAGGTTACAAAAGTATCTCTAAAAGCCTTGTTCATCATGTTCATCATTCCACGGTAAGACAAATTGTCTATAAATTGAGTTAGTTCAGCACGGTTGCTACTCTCCCTAGGAGTGGCCATCCTGCAAAGAGGACTGCAAGAGCACAGCGCAGAATGCTCAATGAGGTTAAGAAGAGTCCTAGAGTGTCAGCTAAAGACTTACAGAAGTCTCTGGAACATGCTAACATCTCTGTTGACAAGTCTACGATACGTAAAACACTAAACAAGAATGGTGTTCATGGGAGGACACCACGGAAGAAGCCACTGCTGTCCAAAAAAAAAACATTGCTGCACGTCAGAAGGTTGCAAAAGTGCACCTGGATGTTCCACAGCGCTACTGGCAAAATATTCTGTGGACAGATGAAACTACAGTTGAGTTGTTTGGAAGGAACACACAACACTATGTGTGGAGAAAAGAAGGCACAGCACACCAACATCAAAACATCATCCCAACTGTAAAGTATGGTGGAGGGAGCATCATGGTTTGGGGCTGCTTTGCTGCCTCAGGGCCTGGACAGCTTGCTATCATCGACGGAAAAATGAATTCCCATGTTTATCAAGACATTTTGCTGGAGAATGTTATGCTATCTGTCCGCCAATTGAAGTTTAACAGAAGTTGGGTGGTACACCAGGACAACGACCCAATACACAGAAGTAAATCAACAACAGAATGGCTTCAACAGATGAAAATGACCTCAATCCGATTGAGATGCTGTGGCATGACCTCAAGATAACAGTTCACACCAGACATCCCAAGGATATTGCTGAACTGAAACCGTTTTGTAAAGAGGAATGGTCCAAAATTCCTGCTGACCGTTATGCAGGTCTGTCACGTCCGGACCATAGAAAGATGTTATTTTCTAGGGTAGAGTAGGTCAGGGCGTGACAGTTTTTTCCTCTTCTATGTTTTCTATTTCTATATTGTCAGGGTCTAGTTTTGTATTTCTATGTGGGGGTTTTGTTTGGGATGATCTCCAATTAGAGGCAGCTTGTCCTCGTCTCTAATTGGAGATCATACTTAAGTAGGGTTTTTTTCCACGTGAGTTTGTGGGAGATTATCTTTGAGTCAGTGTATGTTTCACCTCTGCGTCACGGTTTGTTGTTTATGTCATTCAGTTTATTTATGTATTGCATAGTTTCACAGTGTAAATAAAATGTGGAACGACACGCACGCTGCACTTTGGTCCGCTTCTACTTACGACAGCCGTTACAGAATCTCCCACCACGAAAGGACCAAGCAGCGTGCCCAGGAGAAACAGGAATGGACTTGGGAGGAAATTCTGGACGGGAAAGGACCCTGGAGTCAGGCTGGGGAGTATCGCCGTCCTAAGGAGGAAATTGAGGCAGCTAAAGCGGAGCGGCGATATTACGAGGCACTATACCAGCCACGAGGCAAGTGCGAGAGGCAGTCCCCATTTTTTTGGGGGGGGGCACACGGGGAGATTGGCAGAGTCAGATTGGAGACCTGAGCCAACTCCCCATGCTTACCATGGGGAGCGAGTGATGAAGCAAGCACCGTGTAATGCGGTGATGCGCACTCTGTCGCCAGGGCGCATTCACAGGCCAGTGCAATCTGTGCCCTCGCCCCGCATTTGTCGAGCTAGCTTGAGCATCCAGCCAGGGCGGGTTGTGCCAGCTCTATGCTCGAGATCTCCAGTGCGCCTCCACGGCCCAGTATATCCTGTGCCTGCCCCAGGTATCGGACCTCCAGTGAGTCTATTCAGCCTGGTACGCCCTGTGCCTGCTCCTCGCACTTGCCCTGATGTGCGTGTTACCAGTCTGGTGCCACCTGTGCCAGCCCCACGCATCAGGCCTCCAGTGCGCATTCCCAGTCCAGAGCTTCCGGCGACAGTTCCCAGTCCAGAGCTTCCGGCGACAGTTCCCAGTCCAGATCTTCCGGCGACAGTTCCCAGTCCAGAGCTTCCGGCGACAGTTTCCTGTCCAGAGCTTCCGGCGACGCTTTACAGTCCGGAACCTCCTGAGACGGCCTACAGTCCGGAACCTCCTGAGACGGCCCACAGTCCGGACCCTCCAGCGACGTTCCCCAGTCCAGAGTCTTCAGCAACGGCCCGCAGTCCAGAGTCTCCCTTTTTTTTGTTGGTTATTTTGTTGTCAGTGCGTTCGGAGTCCGCACCTTTTGGGGGGGGGGGGGGGTACTGTCACGTTCTGACCATAGAAATATGTTATTTTCTAAGGTAGAGTAGGTCAGGGCGTGACAGGTTATTTTTTCTATGTTTTCTATTTCGATGTTGTCAGGGTCTAGTTTTGTATTTCTATTTTGGGGTTTTGTTTGGGATGATCTCCAATTAGAGGCAGCTGGTCCTCGTTGTTTCTAATTGGAGATCATACTTAAGTAGGGTTTTTTTCCACCTGGGTTTGTGGGAGATTATCTTTGAGTCAGTGTATGTTTCACTTCTGCGTCACGGTTTGTTTTTGTCATTCAGTTTATTTATATGTATTACATAGTTTCACAGTGTAAATAAAATGTGGAACGACACACACGCTGCACTTTGGTCCGCTTCTCCTTACGACAACTGTGACAAGGTCTGATCCGCAACTACAGAAAACGTTTAGTTGAGGTTATTGCTGCTAAAGGAGGGTCAAACAGTTATTAATTCCAAGGTTTCAAAACCTTTTTCCACCCAGCACAGTGAATGTTTACATGGTGTGTTCAATAAAGATATGAAAAATGTTACTTTTTGTGTTATTAGTTTAAGCAGACTTTGTTTGTATATTGTTGTGACCTAGAAGTTCAGATCAAATTTAATGATCAAAATATGCAGAACTCCAGGTATTTCCAAACGGTTCACATACTTATTCTTGACACTGTATAAATCCCTCCTAGTAGTGGTAATGTGTATTATATCCATCCTAGTAGTGGTAATGTGTGTATTATATATCCCTCCTAGTAGTGGTAATGTGTATTATATCCCTCCTAGTAGTGGTAATGTGTGTATTATATATCCATCCTAGTAGTGGTAATGTGTGTATTATATATCCCTCCTAGTAGTAGTAATGTGTATTATATATCCCTCCTAGTAGTGGTAATGTGTATTATATCCCTCCTAGTAGTGGTAATGTGTGTATTATATATCCATCCTAGTAGTGGTAATGTGTGTATTATATATCCCTCCTAGTAGTGGTAATGTGTATTATATATCCCTCCTAGTAGTGGTAATGTGTGTATTATATCCCTCCTAGTAGTGGTAATGTGTATTATATCCCTCCTAGTAGTAGTAATGTGTGTATTATATCCCTCCTAGTAGTGGTAATGTGTGTATTATATCCATCCTAGTAGTGGTAATGTGTGTATTATATATCCATCCTAGTAGTGGTAATGTGTGTATTATATATCCATCCTAGTAGTGGTAATGTGTGTATTATATATCCCTCCTAGTAGTGGTAATGTGTGTATTATATATCCCTCCTAGTAGTAGTAATGTGTGTATTATATATCCCTCCTAATAGTGGTAATGTGTGTATTATATCCCTCCTAGTAGTGGTAATGTGTATTATATATCCCTCCTAGTAGTGGTAATCTGTGTATTATATATCCCTCCTAGTAGTGGTAATGTGTGTATTATATATCCCTCCTAGTAGTGGTAATGTGTGTATTATATCCATCCTAGTAGTGGTAATGTGTGTATTATATCCATCCTAGTAGTGGTAATGTGTGTATTATATATCCCTCCTAGTAGTGGTAATGTGTATTATATCCCTCCTAGTAGTGGTAATGTGTGTATTATATATCCCTCCTAGTAGTGGTAATGTGTGTATTATATCCCTCCTAGTAGTGGTAATGTGTATTATATATCCCTCCTAATAGTGGTAATGTGTATTATTTCCCTCCTAGTAGTGGTAATGTGTATTATATCCCTCCTAGTAGTGGTAATGTGTGTATTATATATCCCTCCTAGTAGTGGTAATGTGTGTATTATATCCATCCTAGTAGTGGTAATGTGTGTATTATATATCCCTCCTAGTAGTGGTAATGTGTATTATATATCCCTCCTAGTAGTGGTAATGTGTGTATTATATCCCTCCTAGTAGTGGTAATGTGTGTATTATATCCCTCCTAGTAGTGGTAATGTGTATTATATATCCCTCCTAGTAGTGGTAATGTGTATTATATATCCCTTCTAGTAGTGGTAATGTGTGTATTATATATCCCTCCTAGTAGTGGTAATGTGTGTATTATATCCCTCCTAGTAGTGGTAATGTGTATTATATACTGAAATTCGTATGACTGACATTCCCAAAGTAAGCTGCCTGTTACTCAGGCCCAGAAGCTAGGATATGCAAATAATTGGTAGTATTGGATAGAAACCACTCTGAAGTTTCTGAAACTGTTAAAATAATGTCTGTGAGTATAACAGAACTGATATGGCAGGTGAAAACCCGAGGAGAATCCATTCAGAATTTATTTTTATTTGAGGTCACCACCATTTAAAATGCCTGTCTATGGGAAAATCAAAGGAATATATCCTAGATTGCAGTTCCTGTGGCTTCCACTAGATGTCAACAGTCTTTAGAATGGGTTTCAGGCTTGTTTTTGGAAAAATAAGCAAGAATTTGTAGTTTTTCTTGGTGGCTCCCATTTTGACTGTTGTGTTGTGGCGCTGGTGGATGAGGGCGCACACTTCGTTATTTATCTCCGGTAATGAACATACTATTCTCCGTCTTAAATTGTATCATTTATTTACATATTAGGGTACCTGAAGATTGATCAGAAACGTTGTTTGTTTGGACGAAGTTGTTTGGACGAAGTTTATTGATAACTTTTGGGATTCTTTTGTATGCATGTTGAACTAGTGGAACGGGTGGATTACTGAATCAAACGTGCCAACTAAACTCACTTTTTTGGGTATAAAGGACTTTATCGAACAAAACGACCATTTGATGTGTAGCTGGGACCCTTGGGATTGCAAACAGAGAAAGATCTTCAAAGGTAAGTGATTTATTTTATAGCTATTTCTGACTTTTGTGACGGCTGTGCTGGTTTGGAAAATGTTTTTAACCTCTCTCGGGTATGTGGGACGATTTCGTCCCACCTACGTAACAGCTACTGAAATTCCAGTGGCGCGATTTTTGAATCGTTAGAAATACTATTACTTCAATTTCTCAAACATATGACTATTTTACAGCTATTTAAAGACAAGAATCTCGTTAATCTAACCCCACTGTCCGATTTCAAAAAGGCTTTACAACGAAAGCAAAACATTAGATTATGTCAGCAGAGTGCCCAGCCAGAAAAAATCAGACAGCCATTTTTCAAGCTAGCATATAATGTCACAAAAACCCAAACCACAGCTAAATGCAGCACTAACCTTTGATGATCTTCATCAGATGACACACCTAGGACATTGTGTTATACAATACATGCATGTCTGTTCAATCAAGTTCATATTTATATCAAAAAACAGCTTTTTGCATTAGCATGTGACGTTCAGAAAACGCATAACCCCCGGCAAACTTCCGTTGAATTTACTAACAGTTTGCTAAATTACTCACGATAAACGTTCACAAAAAGCATAACAATTATTTTAAGAATTATAGATACATTACTCCTCTATGCACTCGATATGTCCGATTTTAAAATAGCTTTTCGGATGAAGCACATTTTGCAATAATCTAAGTACATAGCCCGGCATTACAGGGCTAGCTATTTAGATACCCACCCAGGTCAGCATCCACCAAAATCACATTTCCTATAAGAAAAATGTTCTTACCTTGCTTGTTCTTCATCAGAATACACTGCCAGGACTTCTACTTCAATAACAAATGTTGGTTTGGTCCCAAATAATCCATCGTTATATCCAAACAGCGACGTTTTGTTCGTGAGTTCTAGAATGCTTATTCACGGTCTCGCGCATGGCGCATTGGCGTGTCAAAAATGTCTAAATATTCCATTACCGTACTTCGAAGCATGTCAACCGCTGTTTAAAACCAATTTTTATGCCATTCAACTCGTAGATTAGTGATAATATTCCGACCGGGAGTATGCATTGAGCCTAAACAGCCGAATAAAATTTCTCCTCAGAAGCGACTCATGCACGCGCATCATTCAAAGGTCCTCGGAGCAGCCACTTACAAAAGGCGATAATCTGTTTCAGCCTGAGGCTCCCTCGTAAACCTTCAGTTATTTCGCGGGCTCTGAGAGCCTATTGGAGCCCTGGGAATTGTCACGTTACAGCTAAGATCCTTACTTTTCAATAAAAAGATGCAAGACGCACGACTCCTTGTCAGACAGTTTACTTCCTGCTTGAAACCTTGTCAGGTTTTTGCCTGCCATAGGAGTTCTGTTATACTCACAGACACCATTCAAACAGTTTTAGAAAATTCAGAGTGTTTTCTATCCAAACCTGAACAATAATATGCATATTCTAGCTTCTGAGTTGGTGTAGGAGGCAGTTAAAAATGGGAACATATTTTTTCCAAAATTCTCAATACTGCCCCCTACCCCAAACAGGTTAATGCTTTTGTGTGTGGGGCGCTGTCCTCAGATAATCGCATGGTAGGCTTTCGCCGTAAAGCCTTTTTGAAATCTGATAAGGTGGCTGGATTAACAAGAAGTTAAGCTATTAAATGATGTAGGACCCTTGTATTTTCATGAATGTTTAATATTACGATTTTGTATTTTGAATTTGGAGCAGTCCAATTTCATCGGATGTTGTCGAATTTGATCCCGCTTGCGGGATCTCCGCACTATTAAGGCTTTCATGAGTGCAAGTCATATAAAACCCCAAATATTCATAAATATGCTGTAATATACAAATAGCTAGCAGTTAACCTGTTCTGGTATAGGGGGCAGTATTTTCACGGCCGGATGAAAAAACGTACCCGATTTAAACTGGTTACTACTCTTGCCCAGAAACGAGAATATGCATATTATTAGTATATTTGGATAGAAAACACTATAAAGTTTCTTAAACTGTTTGAATGGTGTCTGTGAGTATAACAGAACTCATATGGCAGGCAAAAACCTGAGAAACTTCCAAGCAGGAAGTGGCCTGTCTGAGAACTGTAGTTCTACTTTTGAATCCCTAGAGAAACTACAAATACTTATGAGTCACGTTGCACTTCCTAAGGCTTCCATTGGCTGTCTAAAGCCTTCAGAACGTGGATTGAGCCGTCTCCTGTCTCTGGGCAGAGTTAAGTAGCTCAGTTTGTCAGTGGTCTGCCTGGGGACAAAGAGATTGGATATGCGCATTCACGTGAACACGCAGTTTTTTCTTTTCCTCTTTGAATGAATACACTATTGTCCGGTTGGAATATTATCGCTATTTTACGAGAAAAATACCATAAAAATTGATTTTAAACAGCGTTTGACATGCTTCTAAGTACGGTAATGGAACATTTTGAATTTTTTTGTCTCGAAATGCGCTCGTGCGTTACCCTTTGGATAGTGACCTGAATGCACGAACAAAATTGAGGTATTTGGACATAACTATGGATTATTTGGAACAAAAACAACATTTCTTGTGGAAGTAGCAGTCCTGGGAGTGCATTCTGACGAAGATCAGCAAAGGTAATACAATTTTTCTAAGACTAATTCTGAGTTTAGTGTGTTCCAAACTTGGCGGGTGTCAAAATAGCTAGCCGTGATGGCTGAGCTATGTACTCAGAATATTGAAAATGTGCTTTTGCCGAAAAGCTATTTTAAAATCTGACACAGTGATTGCATAAAGGACTTGTGTATCTATAATTCTTAAAATAATTGTTCTGTATTTTGTCAACATTGAAGAGTATTTTGAAGAGTATTTTTGTAAATTCACCGGAAGTTTGTGGTGGGAAATACATTTTCTGAACATCACGCGCCAATGTAAAAAGCTGTTTTTGGATATAAATATGAACTTGATTGAAGAAAACATATATATATTGTATAACATAATGTCCTAGGAGTGTCATCTGATGAAGATCGTCAAAGGTTAGTACATAATTCAGCTGTGTTTTCGGTTTCTGTGACATATACCCTTGCTTGGAAAATGGCTGTGTGATTATTTGTGTCTTATTTGTGTCTATGTACTCTCCTAACATAATCTAATGTTTTGCTTTCGCTGTAAAGCCTTTTTGAAATCAGACAATGTGGTTAGATTAACGAGAGTCTTATCTTTAAAATGGTGTAAAACAGTTGATTGGTTGAGAAAATGTAATTGTGGTATTTTAGCTGGTTTTGTATTTCGCTGTTGGCTGTATTTATTCTGAGCTGTGCTTCAATAGGTTGGTCGTAGATGGAAGGCCGTGTTGCCCAACAGAGATCTCCCTTGTCCTTTGAAGAATATGTCTTGTGGTAGAACAGATTCTTTGTAGTACCGTCATCGTGTGGTAGACAGATACTTTGTCCGTCCTTTCCTAGCCCACGTTTACAGCTGCTGCTGCTAACTCAAAGGCTAGGAGGTATCACTTCTTTAGTGAATAAGAGCTCAAATTTCATACCAAGTTGCTCACGCTGAAGTTGGCTTAGGTCTGTAGTTTGATATTAGCCATTTTAACGTGTGGACCGTCGTCCTCACGTCCTCGGGAACACAAATGTAAAATTGAAAAAAAAAAAAAAAGTGTTTCAAACTTCACAACCAATGTCTGTTCACATGGGCGGGGCCACTGAGTTGAGCCTTGTTCACTTATGAAAACCAATTTTCTCATTTAGAAGCTAAAATTACATTTCATCTGTTCAAAAATAGTTTCATATTTAAACATTTAAATTGCACAACAATTCCATGTAAATCTGAAAACTATAACGTGTAGACTTTCCCAGATACAGTTTATGTCGTCCTGTCATCAGTCATAATGTCTCAGATGACAACCGAACTGACATCATATTCCTTCAGTACCAACTGGTTGGATTACCGAAATACGGTTCTGTTCACCACCCTTTTGATGTTACCAGACTCTCTATGTTAACCAAGGGCTTTTTCAAGAGTCACTCTGTAGAGTAGAGAGAGAGGAAAGGGGGAAAGGTATTTATGGGGTTCATAAACCTCACCAACAGGCCGACGTCATGACAACTAATAAGAATAATTGATCAGATATTAAAATATCTGTAAAGTACCAATGCTACAATTACAGTAGCATTTACTTTCCTATAGTATATTAGGCTAATGTTACAGCATTGTACTGAATAGTTCTCTGATATTACAGTAACTTACAGGAAGATGGTGGAAAGTTACTGTGAATATTATAGTAATGTACTATCCAGAGATGGCTTCTGTGCTGCCAGTATTTTACAGTAAATTTACAGTAACCTACTGGCTACTGTTTTACATTTGTATCTCTGCTGATAACTCTGTGTTTGTAGTTATGTTATAGAGAGCCTTCAGTCTTTTAGCACCACTTTGGCAGAGTGGCTATGAACACTTAGTAAGTGGGGGTGGCCACACACACACACACACACGCACACGCACACGCACACGCACACACACACACCCAGAAGAGCTGCCTCTTTTAGGACCTCTATGGCAATACGTCAGAGAACACAAAGAACAGCGTTTTTGCAGCTCAATACTAAATGACGATGAAATAGATGAGAGAAATAGAGAGGATGAATTTTGCTTTTAAGGGGGTTGAGGAGAGTGAGAAAGTGGAAGAGAGAAAGAGAAGAGAGAGAGAGGAGGAGAGGGAGAGGGATGGGCAGAGAGAGAAAGAGACAGATGGAGACTGCGTCTGAGAGAGAGATAGAGAGAAGGGGGAGAGAGAGGGGGTGAGGGTGAGAGGAGAGAGAGAGAGAGAGAGGGAACGTTGGAGAGAGAAACTGAGGGACAATGAGCGAGAGAGTACTCTGTGATTTTCAGGAGGATGTGGGAGAGAGAGAGAGAGAGAGAGAGAGAGAGAGAGAAAGAGAGAGCGGGAGAGAAATAAATAAAAAAGTGGAGAGTGGGAGAAAATGTCTCATAGCCCAAATGTTTTTTTGGCAGGGTAGATGGAAATCCTAACTAGTAGACGTAGAACTGGACAGCTCTGGAAGCAGCGAGTGAGTACTCAGAGAGAGAGAGAGAGAGAGTGTGTCTGTGCGTGTGTGCGTGTGCAAGTGAAACAGACATCAGTTTAGCTTCCTCCACTGTCCCTGTGATACTCTGCACAACACACTTGACCACCCTCATTGACAACATACCAACTGAATGATCTACTAGACAAAAGATCTAACCCTCAACACGGGGGCTCCTCAGGGGGGCGTGCTTAGTCCCCTCCTGTATTCTCTGTTCACCCACAACTACTTGGCTCCTACAGCATCGTTATTAAGGTTGCTGACGACACAACGGTGGTAGGCCTGATCACCGACAACAATGAGACGGCCTATAGAGAGGAGGTCAGAGACCTGGCAGTGTGGTGCCAGGACAACAACTTCTCCCTCAACGTCAGCAAGATAAAGGAGCTGATCGTGGACTACAGGAAACAGAGGGCCGAGCACGGCCCCCAATCATCCACATCGACGGGGCTGTAGTAGAGCAGGTCGAGAGCTTCAAGTTCCTCGGTGTCCACATCAATAAGGAATTATCATGGTCCACATACACCAACACAGTCGTGAAGAAGGCACAACAAGGATTTCCCCTTTAGGAGACTGAAAAGATTTGGCATTGGTCGTCAGATCCTCAAAAAGATCTACAGCTGCACCATTGAGAGCATCTTGACTGGCTGCCTCACCGCTTGGTAAGGCAACCCCTTGGCATCCGACCACAAGATGCTACAGAGGGTAGTGCATACGGACGGACCCGTACATCAATGGGGCCAAGCTCCCTGCCATCCAGGACCTCTATACCAGGCGGTGTCAGAGGAAGGCCCTAAAAATGATCAAAGACTCCGGCCACCCAAGTCATAGACTGTTCTCTCTGCTACCACACGGCAAGCGGTACCGATGCACCAAGTCTGGAACCAACAGGACCCTGAACATCTACCCTCAACCCTTAAGACTGATAAATAGTTAACCAAATAGCCACCCAGACGAACTATTTAATTAACTATTTAACTATCTGCATTGACCCTTTTTGACTCATCACATACGCTGCTGTTACTGTCTATTATCTATCCTTTACCCCTACCTACAGTATACTGCTGTTACTGTCTATTACCTATCCTTTACCCCTACCTACAGTATACTGCTGTTACTGTCTATTATCTATCCTGTTGCATAGTCACTATCCCTACCTACAGTATATGTACATGTCTACCTCAACTACCTCGTACCCCTGCACATGGACTCAGTACTGGTACTCTGTGTATATAGCTAAGTTATCATTACTCAGTACTGGTACTCTGTGTATATAGCTACGTTATCATTACTCAGTACTGGCACTCTGTGTATATAGCCAAGTTATCAATACTCATTGTGTATTTATTCCTAGTGATATTATTTTTCTGTTACTTCAAGTTTTTCTCTCTGAATTGTTGGGAAGGGCCCGTAAGCCTTTCACTGCTCGCCTATACCTGTTGTTTACGAAGCAAAAGACAAATACAATTTGATTTGGAATTCACCGAGGAAGAATGGCAGTTCACCGAGGAAGAATGGCAGTTCACCGAGGAAGAATGACAGTTCACTGAGGAAGCATGGCAGTTCACCGAGGAAGCATGGCAGTTCACCGAGGAAGAATGACAGTTCACTGAGGAAGCATGACAGTTCACCGAGGAAGAATGACAGTTCACCGAGGAAGAATGGCAGTTCACCGAGGAAGCATGGCAGTTCACTGAGGAAGAATGACAGTTAACTGAGGAAGAATGACAGTTCACTGAGTAAGCATGGCAGTTCACTGAGGAAGCATGGAAGTTCACCGAGGAAGAATGACAGTTCACCGAGGAAGAATGGCAGTTCACCGAGGAAGCATGGCAGTTCACTGAGGAAGCATGGAAGTTCACCGAGGAAGAATGGCAGTTCACCGAGGAAGCATGGCAGTTCACCGAGGAAGCATGGCAGGTCACCGAGGAAGCATGGCAGGTCACAGTATGGTATGGTATGGTATAGCAGGGTATAGTAGGGTATAGTACGTATTGTGAAGTATGACATGGTATAGTACGGTTGAGTTTAGTATGGTATAGCATAGTATATAATGGTATGATATTGTATCCAATGTGACTTACATTAGTGAGTGAACACATTTTCATACTTTTCCCACCAAGGGAATCAAACTCACAATCCCTGCATTGCCAGCACCATGCTCTACCAACTGACCCATACAGGACTATATGGCATGCTATAGTATGGTATTTTATGGTATAGTATGGTATATTATGGTATTTTACAGTAACGTATGGCAATGTATAGTATGGCATTTTATGGTATAGTATGGAATAGTATGGTATAGTATGGTATATTATGGAATAGTATGGTATTTTATGGTATAGTATGGAATAGTATGGTATTATATGGTATATTATGGTATAGTATGGCATGGTATAGTATGGTATATTATGGTATAGTATGGCATTTTATGGTATTTTATTTACATTTACATTTAAGTCATTTAGCAGACGCTCTTATCCAGAGCGACTTACAAATTGGTGCATTCACCTTATGATATCCAGTGGAACAACCACTTTACAATAGTGCATCTAAATCTTTTAAGGGGGGGGTTAGAAGGATTACTTTATCCTATCCCAGGTATTCCTTAAAGAGGTGGGGTTTCAGGTGTCTCCGGAAGGTGGTGATTGACTCCGCTGTCCTGGCGTTGTGAGGGAGCTTGTTCCACCATTGGGGTGCCAGAGCAGCGAACAGTTTTGACTGGGCTGAGCGGGAACTGTGCTTCCTCAGAGGTAGGGAGGCGAGCAGGCCAGAGGTGGATGAACGCAGTGCCCTTGTTTGGGTGTAGGGCCTGATCAGAGCCTGAAGGTACGGAGGTGCCGTTCCCCTCACAGCTCCGTAGACAAGCACCATGGTCTTGTAGCGGATGCGAGCTTCAACTGGAAGCCAGTGGAGAGAGCGGAGGATCGGGGTGATGTGAGAGAACTTGGGAAGGTTGAACACCAGACGGGCTGCGGCGTTCTGGATGAATTGTAGGGGTTTAATGGCACAGGCAGGGAGCCCAGCCAACAGCGAGTTGCAGTAATCCAGACGGGAGATGACAAGTGCCTGGATTAGGACCTGCGCCGCTTCCTGTGTGAGGCAGGGTCGTACTCTGCGAATGTTGTAGAGCATGAACCTACAGGATCGGGTCACCGCCTTGATGTTAGTGGAGAACGACAGGGTGTTGTCCAGGATCACGCCAAGGTTCTTAGCACTCTGGGAGGAGGACACAAGGGAGTTGGTAACCATGATGGCGAGATCATGGAACGAGCAGTCCTTCCCCGGGAGGAAGAGCAGCTCCGTCTTGCCGAGGTTCAGCTTGAGGTGGTGATCCGTCATCCACACTGATATGTCTGCCAGACATGCAGAGATGCGATTCGCCACCTGGTTATCAGAAGGGGGAAAGGAGAAGATTAATTGTGTGTCGTCTGCATAGCAATGATAGGAGAGACCATGTGAAGATATGACAGAGCCAAGTGACTTGGTGTATAGCGAGAATAGGAGAGGGCCTAGAACAGAGCCCTGGGGGACACCAGTGGTGAGAGCACGTGGTGCGGAGACAGATTCTCGCCACGCCACCTGGTAGGAGCGACCTGTCAGGTAGGACGCAATCCAAGCGTGGGCCGCGCCGGAGATGCCCAACTCGGAGAGGGTGGAGAGGAGGATCTGATGGTTCACAGTATCAAAGGCAGCAGATAGGTCTAGAAGGATGAGAGCAGAGGAGAGAGAGTTAGCTTTAGCAGTGCGGAGAGCCTCCGTGACACAGAGAAGAGCAGTCTTAGTTGAATGCCCAGTCTTGAAACCTGACTGATTAGGATCAAGAAGGTCATTCTGAGAGAGATAGCAGGAGAGCTGGCCAAGGACGGCACGTTCAAGAGTTTTGGAGAGAAAAGAAAGAAGGGATACTGGTCTGTAGTTGTTGACATCGGAGGGATCGAGTGTAGGTTTTTTCAGAAGGGGTGCAACTCTCGCTCTCTTGAAGACGGAAGGGACGTAGCCAGCGGTCAAGGATGAGTTGATGAGCGAGGTGAGGTAGGGGAGAAGGTCTCCGGAAATGGTCTGGAGAAGAGAGGAGGGGATAGGGTCAAGTGGGCAGGTTGTTGGGCGGCCGGCCGTCACAAGACGCGAGATTTCATCTGGAGAGAGAGGGGAGAAAGAGGTCAAAGCACAGGGTAGGGCAGTGTGAGCAGGACCAGCGGTGTCGTTTGACTTAGCAAACGAGGATCGGATATCGTCAACCTTCTTTTCAAAATGGTTGACGAAGTCATCCGCAGAGAGGGAGGAGGGGGGGGGGGGGGGGGGGGGAGGAGGATTCAGGAGGGAGGAGAAGGTAGCAAAGAGCTTCCTAGGGTCAGAGGCAGATGCTTGGAATTTAGAGTGGTAGAAAGTGGCTTTAGCAGCAGAGACAGAAGAGGAGAATGTAGAGAGGAGGGAGTGAAAGGATGCCAGGTCCGCAGGGAGGCGAGTTTTCCTCAATTTCTGCTCGGCTGCCCGGAGCCCTGTTCTGTGAGCTTGCAGTGAGTCGTCGAGCCACGGAGCAGGAGGGGAGGACCGAGCCGGCCTGGAGGATAGGGGACAGAGAAAATCAAGGGATGCAGAAAGAGAGGAGAGGAGGGTTGAGGAGGCAGAATCAGGATATAGGTTGCAGAAGGTTTGAGCAGAGGGAAGAGATGATAGGATGGAAAAGGAGAGAGTAGCGGGAGAGAGAGAGCGAAGGTTGGGACGGCACAATACCATCCGAGTAGGGGCAGAGTGAGAAGTGTTGGATGAGAGCGAGAGAGAAAAGGATACAAGGTAGTGGTCGGAGACTTGGAGGGGAGTTGCAATGAGATTAGTGGAAGAACAGCATCTAGTAAAGATGAGGTCAAGCGTATTGCCTGCCTTGTGAGTAATGAGGAAGGTGAGAGGGTGAGGTCAAAAGAGGAGAGGAGTGGAAAGAAGGAGGCAGAGAGGAATGAGTCAAAGGTAGACGTGGGGAGGTTAAAGTCACCCAGAACTGTGAGACGTGAGCCATCCTCAGGAAAGGAACTTATCAAGGCGTCAAGCTCATTGATGAACTCTCCAAGGGAACCTGGAGGGCGATAAATGATAAGGATGTTAAGCTTGAAAGGGCTGGTAACTGTGACAGCATGGAATTCAAATGAGGAGATAGACAGATGGGTCAGGGGAGAAAGAGAGAATGTCCACTTGGGAGAGATGAGGATTCCAGTGCCACCACCCCGCTGGCTCGATGCTCTAGGGGTATGCGAGAACACGTAGGCAGACGAGGAGAGAGCAGTAGGAGTAGCAGTGTTATCTGTGGAAGTCCATGTTTCCGTCAGCGCCAGGAAGTCTAGGGACTGGAGGGTAGCATAGGCTGAGATGAACTCAGCCTTGTTGGCCGCAGACCGGCAGTTCCAGAGGCTGCCGGAGACCTGGAACTCCACGTGGGTCGTGCGCGCTGGGACCACCAGGTTAGAGTGGCAGCGGCCACGCGGTGTGAAGCGTTTGTATGGCCTGTGCAGAGGGGAGAGAACAGGGATAGACAGACACATAGTTGACAAGCTACAGAAGAGGCTACGCTAATGCAAAGGAGATTGGAATGACAAGTGGACTACACGTCTCGAATGTTCAGAAAGTTAAGCTTACATTGCAAAAATCTTATTGACTAAAATGACGAAAATGATACAGTACTGCTGGCTGGTGGAGTAGGCTAGCTAGCAGTGGCTGCGTTGTTGACTTTGTTTGAACGTGTAGCTGGCTAGGTAACCTCGATAGTTTCAGTACTACACCTTGTCATGATACAAAAGCAACTTTGTAGCTAGCTAACATAACACTAATCAAGACGTTCCTTTGTAATGTATTTAGTTTCTACAATGCTGCTCGTCGGTAATAGTTGGCTAGGTTTGGAAAAATGGCGTCGCGGGGGACGGAAATAGCTGGCTAGCTAACCTCTATAATTACTAAACTACACAATTATCAAGCTATGACAAAGACAACTATGTAGCTAGCTAGCTAACACTGCACTAGTCAAATAGTTCCGTTGTAATGTAGTGTAGATATGCCTATTTGTCAAATCAATATGGACACAAAGGTATCTTTGTTGGAGGGAGCCCTATTCAAAAATAAGAGGTAGCCTAGGTCTCTAGTGGTGCGTTCAAAACACCATAATATACCATACTATGGTATAGTATGGTATATTATGGCATGGTATAGTATGGTATATTTTTGTATAGTATGGCATGGTATAGTATGGGATATTATGGTATAGTATGGCATGGTATATTATAGTATAGTATTGTATAGTATGTTATATTATGGTATATTATGGTATATTATGGTACAGTACGGTATATTATGTGTTTTGCAGAGGGGTCAAATACTTATTTCCCTTATTAAAATGCAAATCAATTTATAACATTTTTGACATGCGTTTTTTCTGGATTATTTTGTTGTTATTCTGTCTCTCACTGTTCAAATAAACCTACCATTAAAATGATAGACTGATCATTTCTTCGTCAGTGGGCAAACGTACAAAATCAGCAGGGGATCAAATACTTTTTTCCCTCACTTTATGGTATGGTATAGTATTGTTTGGTATAGTATGGTGTGTTCTAGTATGGTTTGGCAAAGAATGGTATGGTATAGTATGGTATAGTACAGTATGCTCTAGTAAAGTATAGCATTGTATGGTATAGTACGGTATTACATTTACATTTTAGTCATTTAGCAGACGCTCTTACCCAGAGCGATTTACAGTAGTGAATGCATACATTTCATAATTATTTTTCTCCGTACTGGCCCCCCGTGGGAATTGAACCCACAACCCTGGCTTTGCAAACACCATGCTCTACCAACTGTATGCTCTAGTATGGTTTGGTAAAGTATGGCATGGTATAGTATAGTACAGTATAGTATAATATAGTATGGTATAGTATGGTGTGGTATAGTATGGTTTGGTACGGTATACTATGGCATAGTATGGTAAAGTATAGTATGGCATAGTCTAGTATGGTATAGTATGGCTTGGTATTGTATGGTATTGTATGGTATTGGATAGTATGGTATAGAATGGTATGGTATAGTATGGTATAGTATGGTATTTTATGGTATAGTTTTTTATGGTATAGTATGGTATTTTATGGTGTAGTACATATGGTAAAGTACGGTATGGTATGGTATAGTATAGTACAATATGGCATTATATAGTATAGTACACTCTGGCATATTGTGGTATAGTATGCTATGTTTTAGTAAAGTATAACGTGGTGTGGTATGGTATAGTATAATATAATATCGTATATTATGGTATAGGGTGGTATGGTATGGTACAATATGATATAGTATGGTAAGGTATAGTACAGTTTGGTAAGGTATAGTACAGTACAAGTATGGTTTGGTATGGAATATTATGGCATAGTATGGTAAAGTATAATATGGTATAGTCTAGTATGGTATGGTTTGGTATTGTACGGTATAGGATAGTATGGTATAGAATGGTATAGTGTCGCTTGGTATTGTATATTATGGTATAGTGTCGCTTGGTATTGTAGGGTATAGTATGGTATGGTATGGTATAGTATTTTATGGTATAGTATGGTATTGTATGGTTTAGTATGGTATAGTATTTTATGGTATAGTATGGTATTGTATGGTGTAGTACATATGGTAAAGTACGGTTTGGTATGGTATAGTATAGTTTAGTTTGGTATGTTACAATATGGTATATTATGGTATAGTAGAGTGTGGAATAGTATGGTATAATATGATATAGTGTGTTATGGTACAGTGTGGTATGATATAGTACATTACAATATGGTATGGTATAGTACAATATGGTATGGTATGGTATAGCATAGTACAATATGGTATTGTATAGTCTAGTATAGTATAGTACACTCTGGCATATTGTGGTATAGTATGCTATGGTTTAGTAAAGTATAACATGGTATTGTATGGTATAGTATAGTATAACAGTGTATATTATGGTATAGGGTGGTATGGTATAGTACAATATGATATAGTATGGTAAGGTATAGCATAGTACAATATGGTATAGTATAGTATATTCTGGTATAGTATAGGATGGTATGGTAGTATTGTATAGCATAGCATCGTATAGTATGGTATAGTATAGGATGGTATGGTAGTATTGTATAGCATAGCATGGTATAGTATAGGATGGTATGGTATAGGATGGTATGGTAGTATTGTATAGCATAGCATGGTATAGTATAGGATGGTATGGAATGGCATAGTATAGTTCACTATGGCATGGTATGGTATAGTATCATATCGCATTGTATTGTACCGGATAGTATAGCATGTTATAGTATAGGATGGCATGGTATAGTATATTACACATTGGTATGGTATTGCATAGTATAGTATAGTATGATACGGTATAGTATAATACAACATGGTATGGTATAGTATGGTATAGTATGGTATTGTATAGTGCGGGGTGGTACAGTATATTAATGAATGGTATATTAACGAATGGTATAGTATAGGATGGTATGGTATGGGATGGTATGGTAAAGTATAGTATAGGATGGTATAGTATAGGATGGTATAGTATAGGATGGTATGGTATAGTATAGGATGGTATAGTATAGGATGGTATAGTATAGTATAGGATGGTATAGTATAGGATGGTATAGTATAGGATGGTATGGTATAGTATAGGATGGTATAGTATAGGATAGTATGGTATAGTATAGTATAGGATGGTATGGTATAGTATAGTATAGGATGGTATAGTATAGTATAGGATGGTATAGTATAGTATAGGATGGTATAGTATAGTATAGGATGGTATAGTATAGGACGGTATAGTATGGTATAGGATGGTATTGTATGGTATAGGATGGTATGGTATAGGATGGTATGGTATAGGATGGTATGGTATAGTATGGTATGGTATAAGATGGTATAGTATAGGATAGTATGGTATAGTATAGTATAGTATAGTATAGGATGGTATGGTATAGTATAGTATGGTATGGTAAAGTATAGTATAGGATGGTATGGTATAGGATGGTATGTTATAGTATGGTATAGTATAGTATTGTAAAGTATAGTATAGGATGGTATAGTATGGTATGGTATAGGATGGTATGGTAAAGTATAGTATAGGATGGTATAGTATAGTATGGTATGGTAAAGTATAGTATATGATGGTATGGTATAGTATGGTATAGTATAGTATGGTATGGTAAAGTATAGTATAGGATGGTATAGTATGGTATGGTATGGTATAGGATGGTATGGTAAAGTATAGTATAGGATGGTATGGGATGGTATATTATAGGAAGGTATAGTATGGTGTAGAATGGTATGGTATAGTATAGTATAGTATAATATGGTATGGTATAGTATGGGATGGTATGGTAAAGTATAGTATAGTATAGGATGGTATAGTATAGTATAGTATAGGATGGTATGGTATAGTATAGTATAGGATGGTATGGTATAGTATGGTATAGGATGGCATGGTATCGTATAGGATGGTATGGTATAGTATATTATGGTATAGTATAGGATGGTATGGTATAGTATAGTATAGTATGGTATGGTATAGTATAGTATAGGATGGTATGGTATAGGATGGTATGGTATAGTATATGATGGTATGGTAAAGTATAGTATAGGATGGTATGGTATAGTATGGTATAGGATGGCATGGTATCGTATAGGATGGTATGGTATAGTATAGTATGGTGTAGTATAGGATGGTATAGTATAGTATAGTATGGTATAGAATGGTATGGTATAGTATATGATGGTATGGTATAGGATGGTATGGTATAGTATATGACGGTATGGTAAAGTATAGTATAGGATGGTATGGTATAGTATGGTATAGGATGGTATAGTATGGTATAGGATGGTATGGTATAGTATATGATGGTATAGGATGGTATGGTATAGTATATGATGGTATGGTAAAGTATAGTATAGGATGGTATGGTATAGGATGGTATGGTATTGTATAGTATAGGATGGTATGGTAAAGTATAGTATAGGATGGTATGGTATAGGATGGTATGGTATAGTATGGGATGGTAAAGTATAGTATAGGATGGTATAGTATGGGATGGTATATTATAGGATGGTATAGTATGGTATAGGATGGTACGGTATAGTATAGTATAGTATAGGATGGTATGGTATAGTATAGTATAGGATGGTATGGTATAGTATAGTATGGTATAGTATAGGATGGTATGGTATGGGATGGTATGGTATAGTATGGTATAGTATGGTATAGTATAGGATGGTATGGTAAAGTATAGTATAGGATGGTATGGTATGGGATGGTATATTATAGGATGGTATAGTATGGTATAGGATGGTATAGTATTGTATAGGATGGTATGGTATAGGATGGTATGGTATAGTATAGTATGTTATAGTATAGGATGGTATGGTATAGTTTAGTATAGTATAGTATAGGATGGTATGGTATAGTTTAGTATAGTATAGGATGGTATAGTTTAGTATAGTATAGTATAGGATGGTATGGTATAGGATGGTATGGTATATTATAGGATGGTATAGTATGGTATAGGATGGTATGGCATAGGATGGTATGGTATAGGTTGGTATAGGATGGTATAGGATAGTATAGTATAGTATAGGATGGTATGGTATATTATAGGATGGTATATTATAGGATGGTATAGTATAGTATAGTATAGTATAGTATAGTATAGGATGGTGTGGTATAGTTTAGTATAGTATAGTATAGGATGGTATGGTATAGGATGGTATGGTATATTATAGGATGGTATAGTATGGTATAGTATAGGATGGTATAGTATGGTATAGGATGGTATGGTATAGGATGGTATGGTATATTATAGGATGGTATAGTATGGTATATTATAGGATGGTATAGTATGGTATATTATTATATGGTATAGTATGGTATAGGATGGTATGGTATATTATAGGATGGTATATTATAGGATGGTATAGTATAGTATAGTATAGGATGGTGTGGTAAAATGTAGTATGTTTATTGTAGGATGGTATAGTATAGTATAGGTTGGTATGGTATAGTACAGTATAGTACAGTATAGGATGGTATGGTATAGTACAGTATAGTACAGTATAGGATGGTATATTATAGGATGGTATAGTATAGTATAGGAGGGTATGGTATAGTTTAGTATAATAAAGGCTTTTGATTTTTTTTCCTGTTTGCATTGACTTTTCTGATAAATCCTTTGTTCAAGGAAAATGCATTCATATGATTTGTACATGTTGCTGTCTCACCTGGCTGTCTTAATAAGATGAACACAATAATTGTAAATCTCTCTGGATAAGAGTATCTGCTAGATGACTAACATGTAAATGTATCTGTGACGGTCAGTGATGATGAGGGAAGACATGGCCTTATTTCTTTCACAGCATATTGAACAACTGTCATTCATATTCCATTCACCCAGCTCAAAGTAACATCGATAGGTTTAGGATATTACATGATACTACAATTTTCCCTAAACCCATCATGAGGTTGCTCCAATCTAACCTATGAATGAAAGTTTACAATGTACTGTAGGTGCACAGGTCGAGAGAAAAATGTGAGTAATCATGGTGACAGAAAGTGACACATTCCGTACCGCCTTGCACACTCTGGCCTGCATCTAGCTGATTTAGGGTGTAGTCATTAGTCCAACAGTTGCAAACGAGAGTTTCCATTGGACAAATGAAGGTTACGTTTATCCCCGTTTCGTTCCTTTTGCTTCCGTTTTAGAAATGTTTTTCAACCGAATCTGGGGAATGAATACACCCCTGATCACACACAAATACTGATCACATTTATAACAGCCACATACGAACAGCATGACCATTTTGCTCATTGTGTAATTCTTTCCTGCATCTACGCACTCTCCTCTCAGTTTTTCCCTTCAATTGTGGACTTCAGTGCACAACACATCTGCTGTCTTTGACCAGGCGAAAAAAAACTTTCCAAACCTTCATATCATAACCGCTAACCGCTACACACAGCCTACGTCATTTTCACCATTATTAGCTAACGTTACTGTAAATAAGAATGTGTTCTTAACTGACTTCCCTAGTTAAATAAAAAAAAATTTAAGAATCCAACACTGGAACTCTCCCAAGTCAAGGTACACTTTTGGTTTTATTTGTTTATTGACATAAACAAATAAAACCCGCCGGCCTTCCCTGTGGCTCAGTTGGTAGAGCATGGTGTTTGCAACGCCAGCATGGTGTTTGCAACACCAGGGTTGTGGGTTTGATTCCCACGGAAGGCCAGTAGAAAAAAAAAAGAAAAGCATAATATGAAATGTATGTATTCACTACTGTAAGTCGCTCTGGATAAGAGCGTCTGCTAAATGACTAAAATGTGAAATTTAACTGCTAAACTGCTTGCTCACTTTACACTGTACTGCATGATTGTAGATGTCACGTATCTCAAGGGGCAGGAAACGGGTGAGTCAGGCGCATGAGACGAAATGTCCGTAGAATAATTATTTAATAATGTCCAGAGTGAATACAACGACTAGGCAGGGTGCAAACCACAACCAAGAGGGAGAACAGCTCCAAACCCCAAAAATACACGGGGCGCAGCCCGGCAACCCTATAGCCTATCAACAATGTTGTGTAAATAAAACACATAGGAAAAATCATCCAGCCCTTAACCTCAACGTAACACAGAACAATCCCGCACAAATCCCTAACAAGAAACAGACAAACTAAATACCCCCCCACTAATTACAAACAAGGAACAGGTGCGTACTAAACAGACATAACCAACAGACACATGAAACATGGATCGGTGGCAGCTAGTAGGCCGGCGACGACGACCGCCGAGCGCCGCCCGACCGGGGAGTGGCGCCACCTTCTGTGGACGTTGTGACAGAGGGTTTACTAACGATAGTTCTAGTAGATATTTTGACTATGACAGCCTAGCGAGAAACAGTGGGTTAACTGCCTTGTTCAGGGGCAGAACGACAGATTTTTTGTTTCGGTGATTCGATCAAGCAACCTTTTGATTACTGGCCCAACGCTCTAACCGTAGCCAGCTAGCTAACATAGCATCCCTCTCTACTAGCTACATTCACTAGCAAAGTGACAGTGAAAAAAATATAACAAAATATCTCTCTCTCTCCCTTAATTCTCATTCATTTTAAAATATATACATTTGTTGAAAACTGTTACACTGCTGTCTTTCACTCTCTTGGAGTCAACAACTCACCATATTTTATAGACTGTAGTGCTAGCTGGAGCATATGCTTTCAGCACTAGATTCATTCCCTGATCCTTTGATTGGGTGGATAACATGTCAGTTCATGCTGCAAGAGTTCTGATAGGTTCGAGGATGTCCTCTGGAAGTTGTCATAATTACTGTGTAAGTCTATGGAAAGGGGTGAGAACCATAAGCCTCCTTGTCACTCCAGCTCCCGTCTCTGGCGCACGAGGGCGCCAGGCTACCCTTCATTAAGCACACCTGTCACCACCTGTCACCATCATTACCTGGACTCCTTCCCTTTGTTGATTGCCTAACCTATTTCTGTCTGCTCTTCCATTGGTTCCCCCGGTGTCAGCGTTAATGTCGTTATGTTTTCATGTCCAGATGCTGTCCTGTGCTGTTCAATGTCCGTGTCACGTCCTGACCATAGAGAGCTCTTATTTTCTATGTTACTGTAGGTCAGGGCGTGACTGGGGGGGTTTATTCTAGTTTTATTTTTCTATGCTGTTTGGTTCTAGTTTCTGTTTTTCTATGTTGGGTTTTTTGGATGATCCCCAGTTAGAGGCAGCTGGTCACCATGAAATTCACTGAGGAGGAGGGTCCTCCCCTTCCTCCTCTAAGGAGCCTCCACTGAACTGAGGACAATATCTCAGAACTCACAATGTTCTCTATGTCACGCTTGTTGTAGTAAATAGACCAAAGCGCAATACTCCGTCTGTAGGAAGTATTGTGTCTGTAGCTAACCACCTCTAGAAATGTACTGGCAAAAACAGAAACATGTAGTTACTTTTCCTGTAGTACTTCAGAAAATGACAAGATGATATCCTCATCTCTTCTCCTCCTTAAAACCTGTTCCCGTTCGGATCCCGATTACGGGATTGCTAGACAAGATACAACGCGCGAAATTCAAAACAGAATAAATCGAATAATTAAAATTTCTCAAACAATCAACTATCTTACACCCTTTGAAAGATAAACATCTCCTTAATCTAACCACGTTGTCCGATTTCAAAAAGGCTTCATGGCGAAAGCATAAAGTTAGATTATGTTAGGACAGTACATTGAAAATAGCTGTGTGTAATGTTTTGTCAAAGCAAAAACAGGCATCACCAAAAGCAGAAAACCAGCTAAAATGATGCACTAACCTTTGACAATCTTCATCAGATGACACTCCTAGGACATTATGTTAGACAATACATGCATTTTGTGTTCTATCAAGTTCATATTTATATCCAAAAACAGCATTATTAAAAAATTGAAAGAATATGGCACCAGAACAAACCTGCCAAGTGAGGGCCACCCACCAAAACTCACAGACCAGGCAAGGAGGGCATTAATCAGAGAGGCAAAAAAGAGACCAAAGATAACCCTGAAGGAGCTGCAAAGCTCCACAGTGGAGATTGGAGTATCTGTCCATAGGACCACTTTAAGCCGTACACTCCATAGAGCTGGGCTTTCCAGAAGAGTGGCCAGAAAAAAAGCCATTGCTTAAAGAAAAAAATAAGCAAACACGTTTGGTGTTCTCCAAAAGACATGTGGGAGACTCCCCAAACGTATGGAAGTAGGTACTCTGGTCAGATGAAACTAAAATTGAGCTTTTTGGCCATCAAGGAAAACACTATGTCTGGTGCAAACCAAACACCTCTCATCACACGAGAACACCGTCTCTCATCATGCTGTGGTGATGTTTTTAATTGGCAGGGACTGGGAAACTGGTCAGAATTGAAGGAATGATGGATGGTGCTAAATACAGGGAAGTTCTTGAGGGAAACCTGTTTCAGTCTTCCAGAGATTTGAGACTGGGACGGAGGTTCACCTTCCTGCAGGACAATGACCAAGGCATACTGCTAAAGCAACACTCAAATGGTTTAAAGGGAAACATTTATATGTCTTGGAATGGCCTAGTCAAAGCCCAGACCTCAATCCAATTGAGAATCTGTGGTATGACTTAAAGATTGCTGTACACCAGCGGAACCCATCCAACTTGAAGGAGCTGGAGCAGTTTTGCCTTGAAGAATGAGTAAAAATCCCAGTGGCTAGATGTGCTAAGCTTATCGAGACATACCCCAAGAGACTTGCAGCTGTAATTGTTGCAAAAACTATGGTGAATAGTTATGCACGCTCAAGTTTTCTGTTTTTTTTATTTATTTCTTGCTTGTTTCACATTACAACATATTTTGCATCTTCAAAGTGGTAGGCATGTTGTGTAAATCAAATGATACAAAACCCCCCAAAAACCCAGTTTAATTCCAGATTGTAAGGCAACAAAATAGGAAAAATGGGGTGAATACTTTCGCAAGACACTGTATATCTACCTCTCTCTCATCTCTGCAATCCTTCCTGCATCTCTCCTACAGTATCTCCTCTCTCATCTGTCCACCCTCTTATTCCTGTATGTAGTGCCTTAATAACTGCAGCCTCTTATGTTAAATTTTGAGATAGCTCTAAAGAGCTGTAATGTACATTCACACAAAATGCATCCATCAATAACGGTTCTGGGCATAACAACAAATTACAGGTTAAATAATTATGAAGTCTGACAGCAGTGGTTAAGGTCAAACATTTTTCTGTCTATTTGTCCCTGCATTGATGCTGGCAAGTTGGTTAAAGTTGCAGAGGACTACCCGTTTCTGTGGTAGTAGACGGTGTAGAGGGTCCAGTACTGTCTCCTCTTCTCTGTGGTAGTAGATCATGGAGAGGGTCCAGTTCTGTCTCCTCTTCTCTGTGGTAGTAGATCATGTAGAGGGTCCAGTTCTGTCTCCTCTTCTCTGTGGTAGTAGATCATGTAGAGGGTCCAGTTCTGTCTCCTCTTCTCTGTGGTAGTAGATCATGTAGAAGGTCCAGTTCTGTCTCCTCTTCTCTGTGGTAGTAGATCATGTAGAGGGTCCAGTTCAGTCTCCTCTTCTCTGTGGTAGTAGATCATGTAGAGGGTCCAGTTCAGTCTCCTCTTCTCTGTGGTAGTAGATCATGTAGAGGGTCCAGTTCTGTCTCCTCTTCTCTGTGGTAGTAGATCATGTAGAGGGTCCAGTTCTGTCTCCTCTTCTCTGTGGTAGTAGATCATGTAGAAGGTCCTGTTCTGTCTCCTCTTCTCTGTGGTAGTAGATCATGTAGAGGGTCCAGTTCAGTCTCCTCTTCTCTGTGGTAGTAGATCATGTAGAGGGTCCAGTTCAGTCTCCTCTTCTCTGTGGTAGTAGATCATGTAGAGGGTCCAGTTCTGTCTCCTCTTCTCTGTGGTAGTAGATCATGTAGAGGGTCCAGTTCTGTCTCCTCTTCTCTGTGGTAGTAGATCATGTAGAGGGTCCAGTTCTGTCTCCTCTTCTCTGTGGTAGTAGATCATGTAGAGGGTGTTTAGGTTGGTGCATGTCATTGACCAATCTTACTGCTGCGTGTAGCGGTGGAACGGTCATTGGGATGTCTCTGTTTCCTGAAGCCTAGACTCTGATATAATGAGGGGCGGCAGGTAGCCTAGTGGTTATATTGTTGGACCAGTATCCGAAAGGTTGCTTGATCAATTCCTGGAGCTGACAAGGTAAAAATCTGTTGTTCTGATCCTGAACAAGGCAATTAACCCACTGTTCCTAGGCCGGCAATGTAAATAAGTATTTGTTCTTAATTAACTGATTTGCCTAGTTAAATAAAGCTTAAATTTAAAAAAATAATAATAATTGAGGCTTGTTCCCTGAAGCCAAGACTCTGATAAAATGAGACTTGTTCCCTGAAGACTGATGTAATGAGGTATATTCCCTAAAGATTCTACTGTAATGAGGTCTGTTCTCTGAAGCCTAGCCTCTGATGTAATGAGGTCTGTTCTCTGAAGCCTAGACTCTGATGTAATGAGGTCTTTTCTCTGAAACCTAGACTCTGATGTAATGAAGTCTGTTCTCTGAAGCCTAGACTCCGATGTAATGAGGTCTGTTTCTCTGAAGCCTAGACTCTGATATAATGAGGTCTGTTCTCTGAAGCCTAGACTCTGATGTAATGAGGTCTGTTCTCTGAAGCCTCTGATGTAATGAGGTCTGTCCTCTGAAGCCTCTGATGTAATGAGGTCTGTTTCCTGAAGCCTAGACTCTGATGTAATGAGGTCTGTTCTCTGAAGCCTAGACTCTGATTTAATAAGGTCTGTTCTCTGAAGCCTAGACTCTGATGTAATGAGGTCTGTTCTCTGAAGCCTAGACTCCGATGTAATGAGGTCTGTTCTCTGAAGCCTAGACTCTGACGTAATGAGGTCTGTTCCTTGAAGCCTAGACTCTGATGTAATGAGGTCTGTTCTCTGAAGCCTAGACTCTGATGTAATGAGGTCTGTTCTCTGAAGCCTCTGATGTAATGAGGTCTGTTCCCTGAAGCCTAGACTCTGATGTAATGAGGTCTGTTCTCTGAAGCCTCTTATGTAATGAGGTCTGTTCTCCGAAGCCTCTGATGTAATGAGGTCTGTTTCCTGAAGCCTCTGATGTAATGAGGTATGTTCTCTGAAGCCTAGACTCTGATGTAATGAGGTCTGTTCTCTGAAGCCTAAACTCTGATATAACGAGGGGCGGCAGGTAGCCTAGTGGTTTATATTGTTGGACCAGTATCCGAAAGGTTGCTTGATCAATTCCTGGAGCTGACAAGGTAAAAATATGTTGTTCTGATCCTGAACAAGGCAATTAACCCACTGTTTCTAAGCTGTCAATGTAAATAAGTATTTGTTCTTAACTGATTTGCCTAGTTAAATAAAGGTTACATTTAAAAAAATATATATAATAATTGAGGCTTGTTCCCTGAAGCCAAGACTCTGATAAAATGAGACTTGTACCCTGAAGACATATGTAATGAGGTATATTCCCTAAAGATTCTACTGTAATGAGGTCTGTTCTCTGAAGCCTAGACTCTGATGTAATGAGGTCTGTTCTCTGAAGCCTAGACTCTGATGTAATGAGGTCTGTTGCCTGAAGCCTAGACTCTGATGTAATGAGGTCTGTCCTCTGAAGCCTAGACTCTGATGTAATGAGGTCTGTTCTCTGAAGTCTAGACTCTGATGTAATGAGGTCTGTTATCTGAAGCCTAGACTCTGATGTAATGAGGTCTGTTCTCTGAAGCCTAGACTCTGATGTAATGAGGTCTGTTCTCTGAAGCCTAAACTCTGATGTAATGAGGTCTGTTCCCTGAAGCCTAGACTCTGATGTAATGAGCTCTGTTCTCTGATGTAATGAGGTCTGTTCTCTGAAGCCTAGACTCCGATGTAATGAGGTCTGTCCTCTGAAGCCTCTGATGTAATGAGGTCTGTTCTCTGAAGCCTAGACTCTGATGTAATGATGCCTGTTCTCTGAAGCCTAGACTCTGATGTAATGAGGCCTGTTCTCTGAAGCCTAGACTCTGATTTAATGAGGTCTGTTCTCTGAAGCCTAGACTCTGATGTAATGAGGTCTGTTCTCTGAAGCCTAGACTCTGATGTAATGAATTTTTCCCCCAGGTTTATTTCCATGAGGGGAATATCTGACCCCTGGAACTCGCTCGTTTTTTTTGTCTGTTTGTTTTCGGCTCTATCCTCAATATAGACATATTGAGTCTATCCTCGATATAGACATATTGAGTCTATCCTCGAAATAGACATATTGAGTCTATCCTCGATATAGACATATTGAGTCTATCCTCGATATAGACACATTGAGTCTATCCTCAATATAGAGATATTGAGTCTATCCTCGATATAGACATATTGAGTCTATCCTCGATATAGACATATTGAGTCTATCCTCGATATATAGACATATTGAGTCTATCCTCGATATAGACATATTGAGTCTATCCTCGATATAGACATATTGAGTCTATCCTCGATATAGACATATTGAGTCTATCCTCGATATAGACATATTGAGTCTATCCTTAATAAAGAGATTAAACTCCTGTATAGACATTGAAGAGAGACATTGAAGAGAGATGAAACAGACTTTAAAGTGAGGAGAATCGCTAAGTGAGAGCTTTCAGCAGCCCTCAAACAGCTAATTAGACACATTTTACACTGCTTTAACCCGGAGGTACACACACACACACACACACACACACACACACACACACACACACACACACACACACACACTCGAGGGGCTTTAAAAATGTGCAAGTGCTTGCGTGTGTGTGTCTGTCTGAAAGTTAGACACAGAGGAATAGACGCATAGCAGTAAATATACCCTGAGTATACAAACATTAAGAACACTGCTCTTTCCACGACTGACCAGGTGAATCCAGGTGAATCCAGGTGAATCCAGGTGAAAGCTATGATCTCTGATTTGAAGTTCACTTGTTATTAAATCCACTTCAATCAGTGTATATGAGAGGGGAGGACAGGATTTTTAAGGCTTGACGCAATTGAGACAAGCAGTGTGTACATGTGCCATTCAGAGAGTGAACGGGCAAGACAAAATATTTCAGTGCCTTTGAACGGGGTAGTAGGTGCCTGTTTGAGTCTGTCAAGAAACGTATGTATCAAGAATGGGTCCACTACCCAAAGGACATCCAGCCAACATGACACAACTGTGGGAAGCATTGGGGTCAACATGGGCCAGCATCCCTGTGGAACGCTTTCCACACATTTTAGAGTCCATGTCCTGACGAATTCAGGCTGTTCTAGGGGGCAAAAGGGGAAGGGGGGTGCAACTCAATATTAGGAAGGTGTTCCTAATGTTTGGTATATGCAGTGTACATGAAAACTGACACACGGATGACAGTCAGTTTAAGATGAAATACAGAAACATCAATCAAATCAAATCAAATCAAATGGATTTATATAGCCCTTCTTACATAAGCTGATATCTCAAAGTGCTGTACAGAAACCCAGCCTAAAACCCCAAACAGCAAGCAATGCAGGTGTAGAAGCATGGTGGCTAGGAAAAACTCCCTAGAAAGGCCAATACCCAGGAAGAAACCTAGAGAGGATCCAGGCTATGAGGGGTGGCCAGTCCTCTTCTGGCTGTGCCGGGTGGAGATTATAACAGAACATGGCCAAGATGTTCAAATGTTCATAAATGACCAGCAGGGTCAAATAATAATAATCATAGTAGTTGTTGAGGGTGCAACAAGTCAGTAACACAAGAGTAAGTGTCAGTTGGCTTTTTCATAGCCGATCTTTGAGAGTATCTCAGCGCTCCTGCTATCTCTAGAGAGTTGAAAACAGCAGGTCTGGGACAGGTAGCACGTCCGGTGAACAGGTCAGAGTTCCAGCAGGTCTGGGACAGCAGGTCTGGGACAGGTAGCACGTCCGTGAACAGGTCAGGGTTCCATAGCCGCAGGCAGAACAGCTGGAACTCGAGCAAAAGCACGGCCAGGTAGACTGGGGACAGCAAGGAGTCATCATGCCAGGTAGTCCTGAGGCATTGTCCTAGGGCTCAGGTCCTCCTCCGAGAGAGAAAGAGAGAATTAGAGAGAGCTTATTTAAATTCACACAGGACACCGGATAAGACAAGAGAAATACTCCAGATGTGACAGACTGACCCTAGCCCCCCGACACATAAACTACTGCAGCATAAATACTGGAGGCTGAGACAGGAGGGGTCAGGAGACACTGTGGCCCCATCCGATGATAGGACAGGGCCAAACAGGTAGGATATAACCCCACCCACTTTGCCAAAGCACAGCCCCCAC
Organism: Salmo trutta; assembly: GCF_901001165.1. Classification (NCBI taxonomy): domain Eukaryota; kingdom Metazoa; phylum Chordata; class Actinopteri; order Salmoniformes; family Salmonidae; genus Salmo; species Salmo trutta. The sequence continues at coordinate 1,664,063 of NC_042975.1, read as the reverse complement.
ACCACAGGAGGGATATCTTCAACCACCAACTTACCATCCCGAGACAAGGCCGAGTATAGCCCACAAAGATCTCCGCCATGGCACAACCCAAGGAAATGAAGCTGTTACATTGTCAAACTGCTGTGGAATGAAAGTCCTGCTTCAGTACTACTCCACATTGAACCACAGCCAGAGGATGGCTACATTACTACTCCACATTGAACCACAGAGGATGGCTACATTACTACTCCACATTGAACCATAGAGGATGGCTACATTACTACTCCACATTGAACCATAGAGGATGGCTACATTACTACTCCACATTGAACCACAGAGGATGGCTACATTACTACTCCACATTGAACCACAGCCAGAGGATGGCTACATTACTACTCCACATTGAACCACAGAGGACGGCTACATTACTACTCCACATTGAACCACAGCCAGAGGATGGCTACATTACTACTCCACATTGAACCACAGAGGATAGCTACATTACTACTCCACATTGAACCACAGCCAGAGGATGGCTACATTACTACTCCACATTGAACCACAGCCAGAGGATGGGTACATTATTTTCAGTCTATCTAAGAGGAAACGCCAACGAAAAGAGGCAGGAGAGGGGATCCCTGTCGAGTTTAAGGTGAAGGAAAAACTGGGCACTTTCCATTCTATTGCCGAATGTACAGTCTGTTGATAATAAGATGAATGACCACCGATCGCGGGATTGCTATTAACTGCAATATTCTCTGCTTTTCTGAAACATGGATTTCAAATTAGATTACCTCCATGGCTGTCCATTCTCGATGGATTCTCCATTCGCTGAGCACACTGAATTCAGTTAAATTGATATGGGGACGCGTACGCCTCTGACTCTAACGCAGTGGAAGTCTCCACCCATTGTTCACCCATTTTCTTCTGATGGTCAAATGCTGACCAATGTACAATGCATTCAGAAAATATTCAGACCCTTTGACTTCCACATTTTGTTACGTTACAGCCTTGTTCTAAAATGTATGAAACAATATATAATTATCCATAACGCAAAGCAGAAATTGTTTAAGAATTTTTTTTTGCAAATGTATATAAAAAAAACTGAAAATATCACATTTACATAAGTATTCATACCTTTTACTCAGTACTTTATTGAAGCACCTTTATCAATGATTACAGCCTCCAGTCTTCTCGGGTATACATTTTACATTTTACATTTTAGTCATTTAGCAGACGCTCTTATCCAGAGCGACTTACAGTAGTGAATGAATACATTTCATGCATTTTTTTTTTTTTTTTTTTTTGTGCTGGCCCCCATTACATTTACATTTACATTTAAGTCATTTAGCAGACGCTCTTATCCAGAGCGACTTACAAATTGGTGCATTCACCTATAATATCCAGTAGAACAAACACTTTACAATAGTGCATCTAAATCCTTTAAAGGGGGGGGGGGGGGGTTAGAAGGATTACTTTATCCTATCCCAGGTATTCCTTAAAGAGGTGGGGTTTCAGGTGTCTCCGCAAGGTGGTGATTGACTCCGCTGTCCTGGCATCGTGAGGGAGATTGTTCCACCATTGGGGTGCCAGAGCGGCGAACAGTTTTGACTGGGCTGAGCGGGAACTGTGCTTCCTCAGAGGTAGGGGGGCGAGCAGGCCAGAGGTGGATGAACGCAGTGCCCTTGTTTGGGTGTAGGGCCTGATCAGAGCCTGAAGGTACGGAGGTGCCGTTCCCCTCACAGCTCCGTAGGCAAGCACCATGGTCTTGTAGCGGATGCGAGCTTCAACTGGAAGCCAGTGGAGAGAGCGGAGGAGCGGGGTGACGTGAGAGAACTTGGGAAGGTTGAACACCAGACGGGCTGCGGCGTTCTGGATGAGTTGTAGGGGTTTGATGGCACAGGCAGGGAGCCCAGCCAACAGCGAGTTGCAGTAATCCAGACGGGAGATGACAAGTGCCTGGATTAGGACCTGCGCCGCTTCCTGTGTGAGGCAGGGTCGTACTCTGCGAATGTTGTAGAGCATGAACCTACAGGATCGGGTCACCGCCTTGATGTTAGTGGAGAACGACAGGGTGTTGTCCAGGATCACGCCAAGGTTCTTAGCACTCTGGGAGGAGGACACAAGGGAGTTGTCAACCGTGATGGCGAGATCATGGAACGGGCAGTCCTTCCCCGGGAGGAAGAGCAGCTCCGTCTTGCCGAGGTTCAGCTTGAGGTGGTGATCCGTCATCCACACTGATATGTCTGCCAGACATGCAGAGATGCGATTCGCCACCTGGTTGTCAGAAGGGGGAAAGGAGAAGATTAATTGTGTGTCGTCTGCATAGCAATGATAGGAGAGACCGTGTGAGGATATGACAGAGCCAAGTGACTTGGTGTATAGCGAGAATAGGAGAGGGCCTAGAACAGAGCCCTGGGGGACACCAGTGGTGAGAGCACGTGGTGCGGAGACAGCTTCTCGCCACGCCACCTGGTAGGAGCGACCTGTCAGGTAGGACGCAATCCAAGCGTGGGCCGCGCCGGAGATGCCCAGCTCGGAGAGGGTGGAGAGGAGGATCTGATGGTTCACAGTATCAAAGGCAGCAGATAGGTCTAGAAGGATGAGAGCAGAGGAGAGAGAGTTAGCTTTAGCAGTGCGGAGAGCCTCCGTGACACAGAGAAGAGCAGTCTCAGTTGAATGCCCAGTCTTGAAACCTGACTGATTAGGATCAAGAAGGTCGTTCTGAGAGAGATAGCAGGAGAGCTGGCCAAGGACGGCACGTTCAAGAGTTTTGGAGAGAAAAGAAAGAAGGGATACTGGTCTTTAGTTGTTGACATCGGAGGGATCGAGTGTAGATTTTTTCAGAAGGGGTGCAACTCTCGCTCTCTTGAAGACGGAAGGGACGTAGCCAGCGGTCAAGGATGAGTTGATGAGCGAGGTGAGGTAGGGGAGAAGGTCTCCGGAAATGGTCTGGAGAAGAGAGGAGGGGATAGGGTCAAGTGGGCAGGTTGTTGGGCGGCCGGCCGTCACAAGACGCGAGATTTCATCTGGAGAGAGAGGGGAGAAAGAGGTCAAAGAACAGGGTAGGGCAGTGTGAGCAGGACCAGCGGTGTCGCTTGACTTAGCAAACGAGGATCGGATGTCGTCAACCTTCTTTTCAAAATGGTTGACGAAGTCATCCGCAGTGAGGGAGGAGGGGGGGGAGGTGGAGGAGGATTCAGGAGGGAGGAGAAGGTAGCAAAAAGCTTCCTAGGGTTAGAGGCAGATGCTTGGAATTTAGAGTGGTAGAAAGTGGCTTTAGCAGCAGAGACAGAAGAGGAAAATGTAGAGAGGAGGGAGTGAAAGGATGCGAGGTCCGCAGGGAGGCGAGTTTTCCTCCATTTCCGCTCGGCTGCCCGGAGCCCTGTTCTGTGAGCTCGCAGTGAGTCGTCGAGCCACGGAGCAGGAGGGGAGGACCGAGCCGGCCTGGAGGATAGGGGACAGAGAAAATCAAAGGATGCAGAGAGGGAGGAGAGGAGGGTTGAGGAGGCAAAATCAGGAGATAGGTTGGAGAAGGTTTGAGCAGAGGGAAGAGATGATAGGATGGAAGAGGAGAGAGTAGCAGGAGAGAGAGAGCGAAGGTTGGGACGGCGCAATACCATCCGAGTAGGGGCAGAGTGAGAAGTTTTTGATGAGAGCGAGAGGGAAAAGGATACAAGGTAGTGGTCGGAGACTTGGAGAGGAGTTGCAATGAGATTAGTGGAAGAACAGCATCTAGTAAAGATGAGGTCAAGCGTATTGCCTGCCTTGTGAGTAGGGGGGGAAGGTGAGAGGGTGAGGTCAAAAGAGGAGAGGAGTGGAAAGAAGGAGGCAGAGAGGAATGAGTCGAAGGTAGACGTGGGGAGGTTAAAGTCACCCAGAACTGTGAGAGGTGAGCCATCCTCAGGGAAGGAACTTATCAAGGCGTCAAGCTCATTGATGAACTCTCCAAGGGAACCTGGAGGGCGATAAATGATGAGGATGTTAAGCTTGAAAGGGCTGGTAACTGTGACAGCATGGAATTCAAATGAGGAGATAGACAGATGGGTCAGGGGAGAAAGAGAGAATGTCCACTTGGGAGAGATGAGGATTCCAGTGCCACCACCCCGCTGGCTCGATGCTCTAGGGGTATGCGAGAACACGTGGCCAGACGAGGAGAGAGCAGTAGGAGTAGCAGTGTTATCTGTGGTGATCCATGTTTCCGTCAGCGCCAGGAAGTCTAGGGACTGGAGGGTAGCATAGCATAGGACGCCCCCCGTGGGGTATGACGCTACAAGCTTGGTACACCTGTACTTGGGTAGTTTCTCCCATTTTTCTATGCAGATCCTCTCAAGCTCTGTCAGGTTGGATGGGGAGCGTCATTGCACAGCTATTTTCAGAGATGTTCGATCAGGTTCAAGTTTGGGATCTGGCGGGTCCACTCAAGGCCATTCAGAGACTTGTCCCGAAGCCACTCCTGTGTTGTCTTGGCTGTGTGCTTAGGGTCGTTGTCCTGTTGGAAGGTGAACCTTCACCCCAGTCTGAGGTCCTGAGAGCTCTGGAGCAGGATTTCATCAAGGATCTCTCTGTACTTTGCTCAGAGAATCTTGTTTATCATGGTCTGAGTGCCCTTTAGGTGCCTTTTGGCAAACTCCAAGCGGGCTGTAATGTGCCTTTTAATGAGGAGTGGCTTCTGTCTGGCCATAAAGGCCTGATTGATGGAATGCTGCAGAGATGGTTGTCCTTCTGGAAGGTTCTCCCATCTCCACAGAGGAACTCTGGAGCTCTGTCAGTGTGACCATTGGGTTCTTGGTCCCCTCCCTGACCAAGGCCCTTCTCCCCCGATTTCTCAGTTTGTCAGGGCGGCCAGCTCTTGGTGGTTCCAAACTTCTTCCATTTAAGAATGATGGAGGCCACTGTGTTCTTGGGGACCTTCAATTTCAATTCTGCAGACATTTTTTGGCACCCTTCCAAGACAAAATCCTGTCTTGACACAATCCTGCCTCGGAGCTCCACGGACAATTCCTTCGACCTCATGGGACCTTATATTTGTGTCTTTCCAAATCATGTCCATTCAACTGAATTTACCACAGGTGGACTCCAATCAAGTTACAGAAACATCTCAAGGATGATCAATGGAAACAGGATGTACCTGAGCTCAATTTAGAGTTACATTGTAAGTGACAGCCAACTTTCCAGGACATAGACAGGGTCAGAAAGCTTAAATTAATTTGAATCTAACTGTAGTGTCCGATTTACAGTAGGTTTTACAGTGAAAAAATACCATGCTATTGTTTGAGGAGAGTGCACAACAACAAAACCCTTTTATCATGGCAACTGGTTTGATACATTCACCTCTGAAGGTAAATAATGTACTTACATTCAGTAATCTTGCTCTGATTTGCCATCTTGAGTGTCCCTGAGATAAAATTTAGCACAGTTTTGTTTGATATATTCAAATGTAGGAAATGGGTTCTACAGTTTGAACCCCTGCTGTCTAATTTCACATTTCCACAAACTTCAAAGTGTTTCCTTTCAAATGGTACCAAGAATATGCACATCCTTGATTCAGGTCCTGAGCTACAGGCAGTTAAATTAAAATGTCATTTTTGGCGAAAAGGCATACTTCGCTCCATTATTCATTGAATCTGATGGCTCATTCATCACAAAACACACTGATATGCTACTACTTTAATAATTTTTTTAATCAGCAAGATTAGCAAACAGGCATGCCAGCAACAAACACTGACACTACACATCCAAGTATAACTGACCAAATTATGAAGACAACATTTGTAATTTTGATTTCTGTAAAGTGAGTGAAAACATTATTGTTGTCTATCAACAATGACAAGCCACCAGGGTCTGACAACTTGCATGGAAAATACTCAGGATAAAACTGGACGTTGTTGCCACTATTGCACACGGTTATAGGGAAGGACATTCAACAAGCACAGCACCTGCAAAAATTACTGATGATTGTCTGAGAGAAATGTATGATAAAATATTGTGGGGGCTGTTTTGTTGGACTTCAGTGCGGCTTTTGACATTATCGATCATAGTCTGCTGCTGGAAAAACGTATGTGTTATGGCTTTAACACCCCCTGCTATTATGTGGATAAAGAGTTACCTGTCTAACAGAACACAGAGGGTGTTCTTTAATGGAAGCCTCAAATATAATCCAGGTAGAATCAGGAATTCCCCAGGGCAGCTGTTTAGTCCGCTTTCTTATTTCAATCTTTACTAACGACATGCTTTGAATAAAGCTATGTATGCAGATGACTCAACACTATACATGTCAGCTACCACAGCGACTGAAATGACTGCAACGCTTAACAAAGAGCTGCAGTTAGTTTTAGAATGGGTAGCAAGGAATAAGTTAGTCCTAAATATTACTGTTATATTACTGTTCAGTAGTGTGGTCAGGTGGTCTCTTCACAGTCCCCAAGTCCAGAACAGACTATGGGAGGCACACAGTGCGACATAGAGCCATGACTACATGGAACTCTATTCCACATCGGGTAACTGATGCAGCAGTAGAATCAGAGTAAAAAACAGATAAATATACACCTTATGGAACAGCGGGGACAGTGAAGAGACACACAGGCACACATACACATGATAAGACACACTCTACACACACATACACATGGATTTTGTATTGTAGATATGTGATGGTAGAGTAGTGGCCTGAGGAAACACACTTAATGTGTTCTGAAAAGTGTTCTGAAATATTTTAAATTGTAAAAAAAAAATCAAGCATTCACTTTGTAATAGCAGAGAATCCCCTCCAGGATCAAGAGCCTTGATGTCTAATATTTGTTTTTTGCATGCAGCAAACTGTGAGTAGCATTTTTGAGTTACTTGTATATTTGTATAGTTTAGGTCAAATGTTTGCAATGCGATTGTTAGCATTAAGTTAGCATTCTCTATGGGATTGTACATATACTTGTTAGCATTGCTAACCTTTGGACTACAGAGAAAGGTTTGAAAACAGCGCCCCTTGTGTTCAGTGCCATTATTACCAAATATCCCAGTAAGGCACAAGTTTGGTGTGAAGGTATGACAATCTAGATACTGCCGAAGCCTACTTAAAACATGTGTTGGTCGCGCACTGATGTCAGCGGCATCATGTAGCTTTGAGGTTAGAGGGTTGGGCCAGTAACCAAAAGGTTGCTGGTTCAAATACCGGAACCAACAAGATGAAAAACAAAAAAAAAAGATTTGCCACTGTGCCCTTGAGCAAGGCACTTAATCCTAATTGCTCCAAGGGTGGCCGTGACCCCACTCCCTGCGGGTGATTTTAAAAATATGTAAATATTTAACCTTTAACTAGGAAAGTCAGTTAACTAGGGTAGGGGGCAGCATTTGGAATTTTGGAAGAAAAGTGTGCCCATATTAAACTGCCTGCTACTCAGGCCCAGAAGCTAGGATATGCATATAATTAGTAGATTTGGATACAAAACACTCTAAAGTTTCCAAAACTGTTAAGATAATGTCTGAGTATAACAGAACTGATATGGCAGGCGAAAACCTGAGGAAAATCCATCCAGGAAGTACTATTATTTTGAAAGGCTGTTTTTCCATTGAAAGCCTATCCACCATACAAAGACTTAGGACCCAGTTCATGATCTCTATGGCTTCTTCTACATGTGGCCAGTCAGGCTTTTACTCTGAAAAATGAGGGAGATACAGCACTTTCAATGAGTGGACAGTGGAAATTTCCAGACATGAGTCCAGCACGTGATCGGGAGCGCACCTTTCTTGTTTCTCCTTTTCTATTGACAAAGCTTTTGTCTGGTTGAAATATTATTGATTATTTATGACAAAAACAACCTGAGGATTGATTTTAAACATAGTTTGACATGTTTCTACGAACTTTTATTGTACTTTTTTATTTTTCGTCCGTCTGTTGTGACCGCACTTTGTTCCAATGGATTGCTGAACAAAAACGCACCAACAAAAGGGAGGTTTTTGGACTTAAAGAGGGACATTATCGAACAAAACGAACATTTATTGTGTAACATGGAGTCTTCGGAGTGCAACCATATGAAGATCATCAAAGGTAAGTGATAAACTTTATTTTTAGGTACTGAACGGTAGTGTATGTGTTATGGCTTTACACCCCCTGCTATAATGGCTTTACACCCCCTGCTATAATGTGGATAAAGAGTTACTTGTCTAACAGAAGACAGAGGGTGTTCTTTAATGGAAGCCTCTCCAACATAATCCAGGTAGAATCAGGAATTCCCCAAGGCAGCTGTTTAGATCCCTTACTTTTTTCAATCTTTACTTATGACATGCCACTTTGTGAAAAGCCAGTGTGTCTATATATGACTCAACACTATACATGTCAGCTACTACAGAGAGTGAAATTAATTAATTAAATTAATGCAACACTTTACAAGAGCTGCAGTTAGTTTCAGAATGGGTAGCAAGGAATAAGCTAGTCCTAAATACGTTAAAAAAATAAAAATTAAAGCATTGCATTTGGGACAAATCATTCACTAAAACCTAAAACCCCACTAAATATTGTAATGAATAATGTGGAAATTGAGCAAGTTGAAAAAAACTGAACATCTTGAAACAACAGCAGAAACAACAGAAGTTAAAACGGGCAGAAAAATTTCCATAATAAAGCACCTTTCTGCCTTCTAAACAACACAATCAACAAGGCAGGTCCTAGTTTTGGTCCTAGTTTTGTCGCACCTGGACTAAGCAGTAAAATTTGATTTAAAAAACAGATAAAAATACACCTTATGGAACAGTGGGGACTGTGAAGACACACAAACACAGCCACAGACACATGCATACACACACATGATAACATACGCACTACATGTACACATGGGTTTTGTGTTGTAGATATGTAGTAGTAGAGTAGTGGCCTGAGGCCAAATGTAACCGATGTGAAATGGCTAACTAGTTAGCAGGGTGCGTGCTAATAGCGTTTCAATCGGTGACATCACTCGCTCTGAGACCTTGAAGTAGTTATTCCCCTTGCTCTGCAAGGGCCGTGGCTTTCGTGGAGCGATAGGTAACGCTGCTTTGAGGGTGGCTGTCGTCGATGTGTACAGAGGGTCCCTGGTTCAAGCCCAGGTAGGGGCGAGGAGAGGGTACGGAAGTTACACAAACACTTAATGTGTTGTGAAATCTGTTGTGAATGTATTGTAATGTTTTAAAATTGTATAACTGCCATGCTGGAACCCAGGAAGAGTAGCTGCTGCCTTGGCAGGAACTTTTTAATTTTTAATTTGACCTTTATTTAACCAGGTAGGCTAGTTGAGAACAAGTTCTCATTTTCAACTGCGACCTAGCCAAGATAAAGCAAAGCAGTTCGACACGTACAACAACACAGAGTTACACATGGAATAAACAAACATAGTCAATAATACAGTAGAAAAAATATATATACAGCATGAGCAAATGAGGTAGGATAAGGGAGGTAAGGCAATTAAATAGGTCATGGTGGCGAAGTAATTACAATATAGCAATTAAACACTGGAATGGTAGATGTGCAGAATATATATATATACATACATACATGAATGTGCAAGTAGAGATACTGGAGTGCAAAGGAGCAAGATAAATAAATAAATACAGTATGGGGATGAGGTAGGTAGATTGGCTGTTTACAGATGGGCTACGTACAGGTGCAGTGATCTGTGAGCTGCTCTGACAGCTGGTGCTTACAGCTAGTGAGGGAGATATGAGTCTCCAGCTTCAGTGATTTTTGCATTTCATTGCAGTCATTGGCAGCAGAGAACTGGAAGGAAAGGCGGCCAAAGTAAGAATTGGCTTTGGGGATGACCAGTGAAATATACCTGCTGGAGCGCGTGTTACGGTTGGGTGTTGCTATGGTGATTATTAATATGGGATCCATAATAAACCCCAGGAAGAGTAGCTGCTGCTTTGGCAGGAACGAATGGGAATCCATAATAAACCCCAGGAAGCGTAGCTGCTGCCTTGGCAGGAACTAATGGGAATCCATAATAACCCCAGGAAGAGTAGCTGCTGCCTTGGCAGGAACTAATGGGGACCCATAATATGAACTAATGGGGATCCATAATAAACCCCAGGAAGAGTAGCCGCTGCCTTGACAGGAACTAATGGGGATCCATAATAAACCCCAGGAAGAGTAGCTGCTGCCTTGGCAGGAACTAATGGGGATCCATAATAAACCCCAGGAAGAGTAGCCGCTGCCTTGACAGGAACTAATGGGGATCCATAATAAATCCCAGGAAGAGTAGCTGCTGTCTTGGCAGGAACTAATGGGGATCCATAATAAACCCCAGGAAGAGTAGCTGCTGTCTTGGCAGGAACTAATGGGGATCCATAATAAACCCCAGGAAGAGTAGCCGCTGCCTTGACAGGAACTAATGGGGATCCATAATAAATACAATTTGAAATACAAACACTAACTCCTTTAACACTAACCTCCTTAGGAACATAATCTAAACCTTTACTTCTGAGTGTAGTTCTCTCTCTCTCTCTTTCACCCACTCTCTAATGTTGTCTCTCTCTCTCTCTCTCTCTCTCTCTCTCTCTCAATTCAATTCCCTTTCTCTCTCTCTGCCTCTCTCTAGTTCTCTCTTTTCTCTCTCTCTGCCTTTCTCTGTCTCTGTCTCTTTCTATCTCTCTCTCTCTTTATATATATATATATGTATATATATATATCTCCTTTCTGTTTCTCCTTTTGTATCTCTCCTCTCTATTCTGTCTCTCTTCCTCCTCCATCTCTCTCCCTCTCGTTCTCATCTCTCTCTTTCTCTCTCCTCTCTCTCCCCCCTGTTTTTCCTGCCTCATTTCACTAACAGCCCATGAGGTCTCAAAGTGTTTAAAAAATACTAAAAACCTCCTGAACCCCTGTGGTGTATTTTTCCTTCACTGATTTACCCCCCTCCACCGGCCCCTTCAACCACATCCCCTGGAGACAGACACACAGCCCCTGCAGATATGACATTACGTAGTTGAGAGAGGAAAGCCATTATCTCAGGTAATTAATACCCTGGGTAGAGAGAGAAGAGAGAGAGAAAAACTAGACAAGTCTTCTCTGTCCCCCAGGGAGGAAGAGAAGAGAGAGGGGGAGAGAGAGAGAGAGAGAGGAGAGAGGGATGGATGGATTGAATGAGGGAGAAAGGGATGGAGGAGATAAAGGGAGGGGTGAGGGAGAGGAATGGAGGGAGGAGAAAGGGAGAGAGAGAGAGGAGAGAGGGATGGATGGAAGGAGGGAGAAAGGGATGGAGGAGATAAAGGGAGGGGTGAGGGAGAGGAATGGAGGGAGGAGAAAGGGAGAGAGAGAGAGGAGAGAGGGATGGATGGAAGGAGGGAGAAAGGGATGGAGGAGATAAAGAGAGGGGTGAGGGAGAGGAATGGAGGGAGGAGAGAGGGAGAGAGAGAGAGAGGAGAGAGAGGGATGGATGGATGGAAGGAGGGAGAAAGTGATGGAGGAGATAAAGAGAGGGGTGAGGGAGAGGAATGGAGGGAGGAGAGAGGGAGAGAGAGAGAGAGGAGAGAGAGGGATGGATGGATGGAAGGAGGGAGAAAGGGATGGAGGAGATAAAGAGAGGGGTGAGGGAGAGGAATGGAGGGAGGAGAGAGGGAGAGAAGAAGATAATTCTCTTTAAAGTGTTTTAATTGGAGGGGCCAGGCTTTCAAGGCTGCATGCATAAACACACACACAGGCAATAACACACACAGACTAACATAGACTAACACAGGCACACACACCATGCAGCATTCTGCCAGCCACCAATTTTGAATTCGTTAAGTGAACACTTGGATTACTTAACGTTACAGGCTAAATTTAAAACGATCAACAACCTACCAAAAAACAAATGCATGAACAAGCAAGGTAAGGATTTTAGCTTTTAAAGTTTTTATGCTTTTATGTGAAGATTGTGTAAAGAATGTGTGCCGCTTGATTTTCTCAATATGCATTAAATCAAGTAAAATCTCATTTTTATTGGTCACGTGAAACATATTTGCAGATGTTATCGAAAGATGCTTTTGTTTCTGCAGTAATACCTAGCAAAGAAAAACAATACATACAAATCCCAAAAAATGTAAAGACAGAAATGAAGAAATATCAAAACTAGCTATGGGTTCGGAATATGCAGAGCCTTCAGAAAGTACTCAGTCTCCATGACATGCCAACTGGTGTGAGTCTTTCCAAATCATGTCCAATCAATTGAATTTATCACTGTTGGACTCCGATCAAGTTGTAGAAACATCTCAAGGATGATCAATGGAAACAGGATGCACCTGAGCTCAATTTAGAGTCTCATAGCAAAGGGTCTGAATATGTATCTAAATAAGTTATCTCTGTTTTTGATTTTTAATAATACATTTGCAAACATTTTCTAAAAACCTCTTTTCACTTTGTCATTATGGGCCATTGTGTGTAGATTGCTGAGGATTAAAAAAAAAATCCATTATAGAATAAGGCTATAACGTAACAAAATGTGGAAACAGTCAAGGGGTCTGAATACTCACCAAATACACTGTACTTTCCGATGGCATTGTATAAAACATATTTACAGTACCAGTCAAAAGTGTGGACACACCTAATCATTCAATGGTTTTTCTTTATTTTACATTGCAGAATAATAGTAAAGACACCAAAACTATGAAATAACACATATGGAATCAAGTAGTAACCAAAAAAGCGTTAAACAAATTTTAGATTCTTCAAAGTAGCCACCCTTTGCATACTCTTGGCATTCTCTCAACCAGCTTCATGAGATAGTCACCTTGAATGCATTTCAATTAACAGATGTGCCTTGTTAAAAGTGAATTAATGAAAATTATTTCCTTCTTAATGCAATTGAGCCAATCAGTTGTGTTGTGACAAGGTACGGTTGGTATACAGAAGATAAAAAAAGACCAAGTCCATATTATGGCAAGAACAGCTCAAATAAGCAAAGAGAAATTACAGTCCATCATTACTTTAAAACATGAAGGTCAGTCAATATGTAACATTTCAAGAACTTTGAAAGTTTCTTCAAGTGCAGTCGCAAAAAACCATCAAGCGCTATGATGAAACTGGCTCTCATGAGGACCGCCACAGGAAAGGAAGACACAGAGTTACCTCTGCTGCAGAGGATACGTTTATTAGAGTTACCAGCCTCATGAGGACCGCCACAGAAAAGGAAGACCCATAGTTTCCTCTGCTGCGAAGGATACGTTCATTAGAGTTACCAGCCTCAGAAATTGCAGCCCAAATAAATGCTTCACAAAGTTCAAGTAACAGACACATCTCAACATCAACTGTTCAGAGGAAACTGTGTGAATCAGGCCTTCATGGTCAAATTGCTGCAAGGAAACCTCTACTAAAGGACACCAACAAGAAGAAGAAACTTGATTGGGCCAAAAAACATGAGCAATGGACATTAGACTGGTGGAAATCTGTAACATAACATGTCCACATAGGCCTATCAGAATATCTAATGAGTAAATATCTGGCCATACCATATATGAGAGGGAGGGATCAAAGAAAAATATGGACTTCATACTTGATATTTGACTAATTCTAGAGCATGTGCTGAAAATTCAGAAATGCATCAAAAATTGTCCTTATTTTCTGCATATCATAAAGCATATCAAAGATCCGGATATGGACCTCAGCCAAGAGAAGCATATGTGACCAACCGGTTTGATTTGTCTTATGTAGCAACATTTGAAATTGTGTTTTTTACATTGGATAAAAGTAGACTCAGAGCTACAAAATGGTATATCATACATTACAGTTGAGGAACAATGGGAATAAATTCTGCTTTGAAGTTGATCAACTTGTAAATTCACTTTTGAGAAAATGGCCTTTGAATGTTTTGGTACCTGCTGGAGATTATTCTTTATTTACGCCCATTCAGCACCGTTCACACCCTCTTAAGCCTTAGCCCCACCCAGCGTTGGTGACTGAAACTGTGCTGCTGGCAACAATTGAATTACACTTTTTTTGCCAACGTTTACTGACACCGTCCATATTCAGCAGGTGTTGAGCGTTGTAAATGTGTCAGTTATTCTGCACTCTGGCACACTCAGATGAGAGTTCTCTGAAATCGGAGTAGATAGCCAGAGCAAATTTCCCAGCTACGTCTGTCGACAGTTGTCACAATGACAATGACATCATGAACATTCTATTGAAATTTTCTTTTATAGCGGAGTCATTTGTTTAGACATGTAGCTAGCTAGCTTCTTTGGGCTAGGGGGCAGTATTCGGAAGTTTGGATGAATGAGGTGCCCAAAGTACACTCCCTGTTACTTTGGCCCAGAAGCTAGGATAGGCATATGGTATTGATAGTATTATTGGATAGTAGTATTGGATAGAAAACATTCAAAAATTTCCAAAACTGTTAAAATAATGTCTGTGAGTATAACAGAAACTGTAGACTGTTTTCTATCCAAATCTACTAATAATATGCATATCCTAGCTTCTGGGCTTGAGTAGCAGGCAGTTTACGCTGTGCACGCTTTTCATCCGAGCGTGAAAATACTGCCCCGTAGCCCAAAGAGGTTAAAACGCCCAAGACGCTGCCAGACCCCTCATGGGTACACCGCTAGGTAACCCTTGCCACTATATGCCTACAATGTAGTAGGAGAGACGAAGTCACGAGAGTGTGAATCTCATAGTATGTTGGACCTTGTTTCCCTTCTTCAGGAAACAGTAGTTATAGTCAAAACATTATGTTTTAAATCCCAAAATATCAACACCATGACCAGAGTAGAAGCGCTACTAAGGTACACAATAGCACATTTTGGTAGGCAGAAGGTGTTCTTTGGTAAAAGGGGTGAATTGGACATCAAAAAGTAAGGAGGACCAAGGCACTCTTCTTATAATTAAGTGTTATACAGTCAGCTCTGCTCTGATTGGGTTCAGATCAACCTATCATCTTATTGTTATACAGTCAGCTCTGCTCTGATTGGGTTCAGATCGACGTATTATCTTATTGTTATACAGTCAGCTCTGCTCTGATTGGGTTCAACAACAGCCCCTTCACATTACACTCCATGCAGTTTGGCTTCAGAGCGAAACACTCCACAGAAACGGCCGACTGCTTTCTTCTGGAAAATGTGAAGTCCAAGATGGACAAAGGGGGCATTGTTGGGGCTGTGTTTCTGGACCTAAGGAAGGCTTTCGATACTGTTAACCATGAGATTCTCATCACAAAATTGTCCAAGTTCAACTTTTCCCCTGGTGCCTTGAGATGGATGAAATCATACCTTGAAGGCAGAACTCAGTGCGTCAGAGTGAGCAATGAGCTGTCGCCCACTCTTAGCTATGATGTGGGCGTGCCCCAAGGGTCAATACTGGGGCCCCTCCTGTTCAGCCTGTACATTAATGATCTGCCTTCTGTCTGTACTGGGTCTGAAGTTCAAATGCATGCAGATGATACAGTGATATATGTGCATGCAAAGAGCAAACAACAAGCTGCACAAGAGCTCACTACTGTAATGGTCCAGGTTACAAAGTGGCTCAGTGACTCGTGTTTGCATCTCAATGTGAAAAAAACTGTCTGCATGTTCTTCACAAAGAGGGCAACAGATGCTACTGAACCAGACGTCTGTGTGTCAGGGGAGAAGCTCCAAGTGGTATCTGATTTTAAGTACCTTGGCATCATACATGATTCCAACCTCTCTTTTAAAAAGCATGTGAAAAAGGTAATTCAAATTACCAAATTCAACCTAGCTAATTTCCGATTTATACGAAATTGTTTGACTACAGAGGTAGCAAAACTGTACTTCAAATCTATGATACCCTCCCCATTTAACATACTGCTTGACTAGTTGGGCCCAGACTTGCTGTACAACATTAAAACCTATTCAGTCTGTCTACAAACAGGCTCTCAAACTGTTACATCCTCAGAAAGCATAAGCTCCTGAGTTGGGAAAATCTGGTGCAATACACCGACGCATGTCTTGTATTCAAGATCCTAAATGGCCTAGCTCCCCCTCCACTCAGCATTTCTGTTAAACAGAAAACCCAAACATATGGCAGCAGATCCACAAGGTCTGCCAAGAGAGGTGACTGTATAGTTCCCTTAAGGAAAAGCACCTTTAGTAAATCCGCTTTCTCTGTGACAGCTTCCCATGTCTGGAATACACTACCATCAGACACACATAACTGCACCACATATCACACTTTTCACAAAATGCATGAAGACATGACTAAAGGTCAGTCAGATTTGTGAACATAATCCCTAGCTGTGTATTGCCGCTTTCCATGTTGTCTGTTGTCTGTAGCTTGTGAGGTGTGGAAACACTTTGTTGTTTTTATGGATTTTGTCTTGTTGCTTTTTGTTCTATGTTGCTTTGTCTGTATGCTACATCTTGCTTGTCCTATGTTGCTCTGTCTGTATGCTATGTATTGCTTGTCCTATGTTACTCTGCGTGTGCTCACTGCTCAATGATTGTCTATATTGTAATTGTTTTTAATAGCCTGCCCAGGGACTGCGGTTGAAAATTAGCCGGCTGGCTAAAACCGGCACTTTTACTGAAACGTTGATTAATGTGTAAAAATAAAGTAAACTCAAACAGAGCAACCGATCATCTTATTGTTATACAATAATTGGGTTCAACAACAGCCCCTTCACAATAGATCTTGAAGATTGAGACCTCATAGTTCTCCGTAACCTGCTATGAAAAGTCAATTTTGATAAAAGATGTATCCCTTCCAGACAAAACCTTGTTTTCAGGGTGGAGCTCATTAGAATATTACTCAGCATCCTTTGCAATTGTATATTTTTACATATACATGTCTATACGCTTCGAGATTTCTTCGATCACGTGGACTGGGATATGTTCCGGATAGCATCGGACAATAACATTGATGTATACGCTGATTCGGTGGGCGAGTTTATTAGCAAGTGCATCGGTGATGTGGTACCCACAGTGAATATTAAAACCTTCCCCAGCCAGAAAGTGTGGATTGATGGCAGCATTTCCACAAAACTGAAAGCGTGAACCACTGCTTTTAAACATGGCAAGGCAACCGGAAACGTAACCGAATACAAACAGCATAGCTATTCCCTCCGCAAGGCAATCAAAAAAGCTAAGCGTCAGTATAGAGACAAAGTACAGTCGCAATTCAATGGCTCAGACACGAGACGTATGTGGCAGGGTCTACAGTCAATCGGATTACAAAAATAAAACCAGCCCCGTCGCGGACACGGTTGTCTTGCTCCCAGACCAACTAAACAACTTCTTTGCTCGCTTTGAGGACAATACAGTGCCACTGACACGGCACACTCCTTCACCACAGCCAACGTGAGTAAAACATTTAAACGTGTTAACCCTTGCAAGGCAGCCGGCCCAGACGGCATCCCTAGCCGCATCCTCAGAGCATGCGCAGACCAGCTGGCTGGTGTGTTTACAGACATATTCAATCAATCCTTATCCCAGTCTGCTGTTCCCACATGGTTCAAGAGGGCCACCATTGTTCCTGTTCTCAAGAAAGCTAAGGTAACTGAGCTAAATGACTAACACCCCGTAGCACTCACTTCCATCATAATGAAGTGCTTTGAGAGACTAGTCAAGGATCATATCACCTCCACCCTACCTGACACCTTAGACCCACTCCAATTTGCTTACCACCTCAATAGGTCCACAGACGACGCAATCGCAATCACACTGCACACTGCCCTAACCCATCTGGACAAGAGGAATACCTATGTAAGAATGCTGTTCATTGATTACAGCTCAGCATTCAACACCATAGTACCCTCCAAACTCGTCATTAAGCTTGAGACCCTGGGTCTCGACCCCGCCCAGTGTAACTGGGTCCTGGACTTCCTGACGGGCCGCCCCCAGGTGGTGAGGGTAGGTAACAACATCTCCACCCCGCTGATCCTCAACACTGGGGCCCCACAAGGGTGCATTCTCAGCCCTCTCCTGTACTCCATGTTCACCCATGACTGCGTGGCCATGCGCGCAGTCATGGCCACGCAGTCATCAACTCCAACTCAGTCATCAAGTTTGCAGATGACACAACAGTGGTAGGCTTGATTACCAACAACGACGAGACGGCCTATAGGGAGGAGGTGAGGGCCCTCGGAGTGTGGTGTCAGGAAAACAACCTCTCACTCAACGTCAACAAAACAAAAGAGATGATCGTGGACTTCAGGAAACAGCAGAGGGAGCAGCCCCCCATATCGACATCGAGGGGACAGTAGTGGATAAGGTGGAAAGTTTTAACTTCCTCGGCGTACACATCACGGACAAACTGAAATGGTCCACCCACACAGACAGCGTGGTGAAAAAGGAGCAACAGCGCCTCTTCAACCTCAGGAGGCTGAAGAAATTTGACTTGTCACCAAAAACACAGACAAACTTTTACAGATGCACAATCGAGAGCATCCTGTCAAGCTGTATCACCGCCTGGTACGGCAGCTGCTCCGCCCACAACAGTAAGGCTCTCCAGAGGGTAGTGAGGTCTGCACAACGCATCACCGGGTGCAAACTACCAGCCCTCCAGGACACCTTCACCACCCAATGTTACAGGAAGGCCAAAAAGATCATCAAGGACAACAACCACCCGAGCCACTGCCTGTTCACCCCGCTATCATCCAGAAGGCGAGGTCAGTACAAGTGCATCAAAGCTGGGACCGAGAGACTGAAAAACAGCTTCTATCTCAAGGCCATCAGACTGTTAAACAGCCATCACTAACATTGAGTGGCTGCTGCGAACATACAGACTCAATCTCTAGCCACTTTAATAATTCATAATTGGATGTAATAAATGTATCACTACCCACTTTAAACAATGCCACTTTATATAATGTTTACATACCCTACATTACTCATCTCATATGTATATACTGTACTCTATACCATCTACTGCATCTTGCCACTGCCGTTCGGCCATCACTCATCCATCTATTTTTATGTACATATTCTTAATCATTCCTTTACACTTGTGTGTATAAGGTAGTTGTTGTGAAATTGTTAGTTGAAGATATACTGGCCATCTCTACCCACACGCCACAAAACCATCATGTAGAATAAATACTGGCCATCTCTGCCCACACGCCACAAAACCATCATGTAGAATAAATACTGGCCATCTCTGCCCACATGCCACAAAACCATCATGTAACAGAAATACTGGCCATCTCTGCCCACACGCCACAAAACCATCATGTAGAATAAATACTGGCCATCTCTGCCCACACGCCACAAAACCATCATGTAGAATAAATACTGGCCATCTCTGCCCACATGCCACAAAACCATCATGTAACAGAAATACTGGCCATCTCTGCCCACACGCCACAAAACCATCATGTAACAGAAATACTGGCCATCTCTGCCCACACGCGACAAAACCATCATGTAGAATAAATACTGGCCATCTCTGCCCACACATCACAAAACCATCATGTAGAATAAATACTGTCCATCTCTGCCCACACGCCACAAAACCATCATGTAACAGAAATACTGGCCATCTCTGCCCACACGCCACAAAACCATCATGTAGAATAAATACTGGCCATCTCTGCCCACACATCACAAAACCATCATGTAGAATAAATACTGGCCATCTCTGCCCACACGCCACAAAACCATCATGTAGAATAAATACTGTCCATCTCTGCCCACACGCCACAAAACCATCATGTAGAATAAATACTGTCCATCTCTGCCCACACGCCACAAAACCATCATGTAGAATAAATACTGTCCATCTCTGCCCACACGCCACAAAACCATCATGTAGAATAAATACTGTCCATCTCTGCACACACGTCACAAAACCATCATGTCACATCACAATAGAAAGACAGAGGAATTTAGTTTTTCCTCCTAAAATCACAAAAATCAATGTCTTTATTGCCTTCTGTCGCTCTTTATTTTCTTTGTCAATTCATCCATCTCTTTTCTTCTCCTCTCTTTATCTGAGTGGTAATCCCTTTATTATGTCAGTCAGTCAGTCAGTCGGTCAGTCGGTCAGTCGGTCAGTCGGTCAGTCAGTCAGTCAGTCAGTCAGTCAGTCAGTCAGTCAGTCAGTCAGTCAGTCAGTCAGTCAGTCAGTCAGTCAGTCTGTCTGTCTGTCTGTCTGTCTGTCTGTCTGTCTGTCTGTCTGTCTGTCTGTCTTTATGCCTGCCTGGGATTAACAACTCAACACAGAGAGAAGGAGAGTGCCCAATATGCCCCAGACACAACTACAACAAAACAATGAAACAAAAACAGATCACAACTCCTGCAGCTCTGTCGCACACTGTGTCTGTACATAGTCAATGGTAGGCTTTGAGGGGACTCCTACGGTAGGTACACCTATATCTCTTCTCTTGGCAGCGGTACTGTAGATTACTTTATCACTGACCTCAACCCAGAGTCTCTCAGAGCGTTCACAGTCAGCCCACTGACACCCCTATCAGATCACAGCAAAATCACAGTCTATTTGAACAGAGCAATACACAACTATGAGGCATCAAAGCCGGACAAACTGCATACTATTAAGAGATGCTATAGATGGAATGAAAGTAGTGTGGAAACCAACCAGAAAACAGTCATCAACAGATTCAAACCTTTTAGACAACATCCTGGACAAAACGTTTCACTCTAATAGTGGTTGGACATTTAGCAGTAGAAAGCCTAAATTGTATATTTTACCTCTTAGCTTCCCTACCAAATCTAAAAATGTCCATCAGACAACCTAAGAAAATGTAACACAATGACAAATGGTTTGATGAAGAATCCAAAAGCCTAAAAAAAGAAATTGAGGAACCTGTCCAACCAGAAACACGGAGACCCAGAAACCCTGAGCCTACGCCTTCACCATGGTGGAAGATGGCGCCGTTCCGGAATGACAGCCTTCTTGAACTTTGCTATTTTGTGATTATTTTTGTTTTTTATTTTTTGTCTATGTTCACATAATGTATCCAAAATTATTTCTTATAACCGACAAGTACTCTGGAACACCAGATCGGAAGTTACATCACCCCAATTCCGTCTTCTACTTCCACCATTTTCCCTGAGCTCTACCTATAACTCCAACCATTTTCCCTGAGCTCTACCTATAATTCCAACCATTTTCCCTGAGCTCTACCTATAATTCCAACCATTTTCCCTGAGCTCTACCTATAATTCCAACCATTTTCCCTGAGCTCTACCTATAATTCCAACCATTTTCCCTGAGCTCTACCTATAATTCCAACCATTTTCCCTGAGCTCTACCTATAATTCCAACCATTTTCCCTGAGCTCTACCTATAACTCCAACCATTTTCCCTGAGCTCTACCTATAATTCCAACCATTTTCCCTGAGCTCTACCTATAATTCCAACCATTTTCCCTGAGCTCTACCTATAATTCCAACCATTTTCCCTGAGCTCTACCTATAATTCCAACCATTTTCCCTGAGCTCTACCTATAATTCCAACCATTTTCCCTGAGCTCTACCTATAATTCCAACCATTTTCCCTGAGCTCTACCTATAATTCCAACCATTTTCCCTGAGCTCTACCTATAATTCCAACCATTTTCCCTGAGCTCTACCTATAATTCCAACCAATTTTTTTGGGGCTACCCAAGTGGAAACGCCGGTGTTACAGAGGCAAGAGAGGGGGGATCCTGGTGAGATTAAGGGAAAACCGGCCACCTCTTCCCTCCATTCTACTAGCTAATGTACAGTCACTTGATAATGACCTCTGATAGTGGATTTACTACCAACGGGACTCTCGGGAACTGCAATATTCTTAGCTTTTCAGAAACATGGCTCTCAGACAAGATACCCCCCATGGCTATCCAACTCCTTTGATTCTCCATTCACCAGGCAGACAGGACAGTGGAGTAGTTGGATTCTCCATTCACCAGGCAGACAGGAGTCTCCATTAACCAGGCAGACAGGACAGTGGAGTAGTTGGATTCTCCATTCACCGGGCAGACAGGACAGTGGAGTAGTTGGATTCTCCATTCACCGGGCAGACAGGACAGTGGAGTTGTTGGATTCTCCATTCACCGGGCAGACAGGACAGTGGAGTTGTTGGATTCTCTATTCACCGGGCAGACAGGACAGTGGAGTTGTTGGATTCTCTATTCACCGGGCAGACAGGACAGTGGAGTCGGGGAAATCGAAGGGGGGGGGGTCCCTTTTCATCAACTCCACCTGGTCTGCTAATTCCAGCGATTTGCTCCGTTGAGAAAAGGTCACCAGAATCAGAGGGTAGTTTCTCTTTCTGAAGGGGCATGACTTGGTTCTTACTGTGGGCTACATCCATAGGCTACAACCAGAGGCTACATCCATAGGCTACAACCAGAGGCGTTATCCATAGGCTACATCCATAGGCTACAACCAGAGGCTACATCCATAGGCTACATCCATAGGCTACATCCATAGGCTACATCCAGAGGCTATATCCATAGGCTACAACCAGAGGCTACAACCAGAGGCTACATCCATAGGCTACATCCATAGGCTACATCCAGAGGCTACATCCATAGGCTACATCCATAGGCTACATCCAGAGGCTACATCCATAGGCTACATCCATAGGCTACAACCAGAGGCTACATCCACAGGCTACATCCATAGGCTACAACCAGAGGCTATATCCATAGGCTACATCCATAGGCTACATCCAGAGGCTACATCCATAGGCTACATCCAGAGGCTACATCCATAGGCTACATCCATAGGCTACATCCATAGGCTACATCCATAGGCTACAACCAGAGGCTACAACCAGAGGCTTCAGGACTGCTTTGCTAGAGCTGATGGGAGTATGTTTCGAGACTCTGCCGATAACATCGACGAGCCAACCACTTCCATCACCGGCCTCGTTAGAAAAAACGCATCGGCGACGATGTCCCCTCGGTGAGGGTTCAGTGTTTCCCCCAATCAAAAGCCCTGGATTAATACAGAGGTTGGTGCTAAACTAAAGAGCAGGGCTAGCACACACAGTGCTGTCACAGACAACCCTAAGGCCAAAGACAGGAAGAAGAACAAGAAGGCCCGTTATGACGTCCGCAGAGTGAAATCAAATGAGCAAAAGGACAATATAGGAATAAGGTGGAAACCTATTACACCGACTCCGCCGCCTGCCGCATGTGTCAGGGGGCTACAGTCTATTATGGATTACAAAGGAAGACTAAACTGTGATTGCCCTCTACCAGACAAACTCTATGCATTTCGCTCTCTGAGGCCGACGTGAGAAGGGTCATTAATCAGGTCAACACCAGGTCAACACCAGGTCAACACCAGGTCAACACCAGGTCAACACCTGGTCAACACCAGGTCAACACCAGGTCAACACCTGGTCAACACCTGGTCAACACCTGGTCAACACCAGGTCAACACCAGGTCAACACCAGGTCAACAACAGGTCAACACCTGGTCAACACCAGGTCAACACCAGGTCAACACCTGGTCAACACCTGCAAGGCTGCGGGCCCGGATGGTATTCAAGGGCGCATTCTCAGAGCATGCACACAGCTGGCAGGCATATTCACGGTCATTTTCAACCTCTCCTTGCCCCAGTCTGTGATCCCCACATGTTTTAAAATGACCACTATCATCCCTGTTCCTAAAAACTCCAAGGCTTCATGCCACAATGATTACTTCCCAGTAGCACTCACTTCTATAATCATGAAGTGCTTTGAGAGTCTGGTTATGGCACAAATCAACTCCACCATCCCAGACACCCTAGACCCACTGCAATTTGCATACCGCCCCAACAGATCCAAAGATGACGCAATATCAATTGCTCTGCACACTGCCCTCACCCACCTAGACAAGAGGAACACCTATGTGAGAATGATGTTTATTGACTACAGCTCAGCGTTCAACACCATAGTACCCTCCAAACTCATCGTTAAGCTTGAGGCCCCATTGTCACCTCCTAGCTCGTCACCAAGTTTAGGACTCTGCGTCTGAACACCTCCCTTCTGCAACTGGATCCTGAACTATCCTGAACTATCTGACGGACCGACCCCAGGTGGTAAGAGTAGGCAACATCACCTCAACCACGCTGACCCTTAACACGGGGGCCAAACAGGGGTGTGTGCTTAGTCCCTTCCTGTACTCCCTGTTCTCCCTGTTTTCTTCTGCCGCACAACAAGAGGTACCGGTTCATCAAGTCTGACACCAACAGGCTCTTGAACAGCTTCTATCCCCAAGCAATAGTTTTGAGATTATGCTACGGGAGGAGGTAATTTGTGGTTTAGTATGGTACCCTGCGTCACTGCTTCAGACCACCACAAGGGAGAGTTCAAATCGAATCAAGTCAAAGTTTATTTGTCACGTGTGCCGAATACAACAGGTGTAGTAGACCTCACAGTGAAATGCTGAATACAACAGGTGTAGTAGACCTCACAGTGAAATGCTGAATACAGCAGGTGTAGTAGACCTCACAGTGAAATGCTGAATACAACAGGTGTAGTAGACCTTACAGTGAAATGCTGAATACAACAGGTGTAGTAGACCTTACAGTGAAATGCTTACTTACAGGCTCTAACCAATAGTGCGAAAAAAAGGTGTGTGTGTGTGTGTGTGTGTGTGTGTGTGTGTGTGTGTGTGTGTGTGTGTGTGTGTGTGTAGGTAAGTAAAGAAATAAAACAACAGTAAAAAGACATTTGAGAATAACAGTAGCAAGGCTATATACAGTCACCGGTTAGTCAGTCTTATTGAGGTAGTATGTACATGTAGATATGGTTAAAGTGACTATGCAGGTATGATGAACAGAGAGTAGCAGTAGCGTAAAGAGGGGTTGGTGGGTGGTGGGACACAATGCAGATAGGCCGGTTAGCCAATGTGCGGGAGCACTGGTTGGTCGGTCCAATTGAGGTAGTATGTACATGTAGATATGGTTAAAGTGACTATGCATATATGATATACAGAGAGTAGCAGCAGCGTAAAAGAGGGGTTGGGGGGGTGGGTTAGAGCACTGATTATGCTTTTGCGTCCTACTGTGTCTCTAACTGACAATGAATCGGCGGCATAAACCTCAATAGAAACTGATAATTGTGCAAGACTTCAGTATTTCTTACTAAAACTGTTTTTATTATGGGCCTCTGTACGCCTATGTAAAAATTCCATTAAAAATCAGCCGTTTCCAGCAACAATACTCCTTTACAACACTAAAAATGTCTACACTGTATTTCTGATCAATTTGATGTTATTTTAATGGACAAAAAATGTGCTATTCTTTTCAAAAAACAAGGACATTTCTAAGTGACTCCAAACTTTTGAACGGTAGTGTACCTAGCTAGTTATATGTATAAAATGTCTTACCGAGCTTTTCCATAGGTCCAGTCCAGTTTCATCAGCTGTCTTCTGACTGTGATTAGAGCAGATGTAGATGTTGTGTGGTATTGCCAGCAGATTACAGATGGCCTTTTTCCGAGCGCTCATCATCTTCATTCATCAGTGAGTCGATCCCTTGAATGGTCTCGCTAGAAATGGAATACAATGTAAAAATGTGCAGCAGACAGTAAAGACCAACAGTAGATTTATTTAAGCATAATTTAAAGCTTTATTAGGCCTACAGTACAGTATTGTCGTCTACTGTACCTGTTCCTTTTCGCGGGCTATCGCGTTCGGCGTAACACAGGTATCTGATGTCAAAAACTCCAACCACCCCAGTCATAGACTGTTCTCTCTGCTACTGCACGGCAAGCAGTACCGGAGCGCCATGTCTAGGTCCAAGAGGCTTCTAAACAGCTTCTACCCCGAAGCCATAAGACTCATGAACAGCTAATCACATGGCTACCCAGACTATTTGCATCCCCCCTGCCCCCATCGTTTTCATCAAGCCAGCTTCTTTCTATGGTGCTACCCAACTGCTCACTTTCGGTTGTTTGAAAAGGAAATAATCTCCAAAATATAATTATTTTTTAAACAAGCCTTAGAAAGTTGGTTGCAATTTCAATTTAATCCAGCAGAAAAGACAGAACAAATAATACAACAAATTGTCACGTCCTGACCCTTGTAAGAGGTCATTTGCCATAGTAGAGTGGTCAGGGCGTGACAGGTGGTTGTTTTGGGTGGTTTTGGGGTTTTCTGTTAATATGTGGGATTTTTCTAGAATTCTATTTCTATGTTTGTTTTCTATGTTTTGGCCGGGTATGGTTTCCAATCAGAGGCAGGTGTCTATCGTTGTCTCTGATTAGGAACCATACTTAGGCAGCCTGTTTTTCCTTTGGGTTTTGTGGGTAGTTGTTTTCTGTTTTGTTCCTTGTAACCTGACGGAACTGTTGACGGTCGGTTTTGTTGTTTTTGATTTAGTGTTTCATTAAAGTAAAATATGAGCACTTCACAAGCCGCGCCTTGGTCCCCTTTGTATGACCCTCGTTACAGAACTACCCACCATGACTGGATCAAGCAGCGTGCCCGGGCAGAGATGGACACCTGGTCACACATGGAATGGATGGAGAGGAGAAACTGGACTTGGGGGCAAGTCGTTGACAGATATCGGAGCCTACCGGGGAAGAACGAGAGGCAGCACATGGGTAGTTTGGCTGGGCCAGGGGTGAGCCCTGAGCCAACCCTCGTTACACAAATATTGTGGTTAAACTAAAATATACTAATAGATAAAACAATTATCAATTGGAACCTTTAAAGGTATTATTATTATTTTTAACCCTGCTAATCACAAGCGTAGCTATTAGCAGGACAATATATACTGGTCATATTAGTCATGGCTCCCAAGGGATGACTGGTCTAAGGCACTGCATCTCAGTGCAAGAGGCATTACTACAGTCCCTGGTTCAAACCAGGCTGTATCACATCCGACCATGATTGGGAGTCCCATAGTGTGGCTCACAATTGTCTCAGCATCGTCCGCGTTAGGGGAGGGTTTGGCCCGACGGGATGTCCTTGTCCAAAAAAATAGGCACGGTCGGCTTTTTGGTTTCTCTCCCTCTTACAACAGAAATATTTTGGCCTTTATAAATATTATTTTGACCTTTATTCAGATTACAATCGCTCACTTTTGTTTATTTGAAAACAAAATAATTGATAAAATATCGTTCTTTTTTAAACAAAGCGATTATTATTAATATTATTAATTGATTTAGAATTACATAAAAGCCCCTTAGATATTCTCACAGATATAATATAATAAAAAATTCCCCTTAGATATTAATGTAGAATCCTCCAATCCTCTAAATGTAATTATTTAGTCACGTCATTGAAAAAATATTTTTATTTTTACTATAGGCCTACTGTAAGCGACATGAGTCTCATTAGTGTTAAATAATGTGCTGTTAAAAGTGTGTAGGTCTTTATTTATTTTTTTTAAAACATATTGAAGCAATAGGATTTGAAGCAGTAGCATTCGCGTGCTCAACTATTTCAGAACCATTACGCGCTGCTCTGAGACAAGGGGACTGGTGTTGATAAACCAATTAGATTTTTATTTTCACTGAATATCCGTTTGGGTATTGGTTAGCCTCTTATGGACAGACGTTCCGCTAGCGGAACGCCTCACCAATATACAATGGTAGCGCCTGCCGCGAAATACGAAAAACCTTAAAAATGCAATAATTTCAATTTCTCAAACATATGACTATTTTACACCATTTAAAAGACAAGACTCTCCTTTATCTAAGCACATTGTCCGATTTAAAAAAGGCTTTACAGCGAAAGCAAAACATTAGATTATGTCAGGAGAGTACCCAGCCAGAAATAATCACACAGCCATTTTTCAAGCAAGCAAATATGTCACCAAAACCACAGCTAAATACAGCACTAACCTTTGATGATCTTCATCAGATGACACTCCTAGGACATTATGTCATACAATACATGCATGTTTTGTTCAATCAAGTTCATATTTATGTAATAAACCAGCTTTTTACATTAGCATGTTTTGTTCAGAACTAGCATACCCACCGAAAACTTCCGGTGAATTTACTAAATTACTCACGATTAACGTTCACAAAATACATAACAATTATTTTAAGAATTATAGATACAGAACTCCTTTATGCAATCGCGGTGTCAGTTTTTAAAATTGCTTTTCGGTGAAAGCACATTTTGCAATATTCTAAGTAGATATCACGGCTAGCTAATTTGACACCCACCAAGTTTGGCCCTCACCAAACTCAGATTTACTATAAGAAAAATTGGATTACCTTTGCTGTTCTTCATCAGAATGCACTCCCAGGACTTCTACTTCAACAACAAATGTTGTTTTGGTTCGAAATAATCCATAGTTTTATCCAAATAGCTTCGTTTTGTTCGTGCGTTCAAGACAATATCCGAAGGGTGACGCGCCGGCGCATTTCGTAACAATTTTTTTTCAAATATTCCATTACCGTACTTCGAAGCATGTCAAAAGCTGTTTAAAATACATTTTTATGCTATTTTTCTTGTAAAATAGCGATAATATTCCAACTGCGCGACATTGTATTCGTTCAAACACTGAAAGAAGAAAATGGAGTCGTCTCGTGCATGCGTGCTCCAGTGTCAAAAACCCCTGCTGTTTTTCGCCCAGAGACTGGAGAGCTCTCATTCCACTTTCTGGCACCTTCCTAGAGCCAATGAAAGCCTTAGAAAATGTCACGTTACAGCAGAGATGATGTATTTTTGATAAAGATGCCCTAGAAGGACAAGAAATGGTCAGACAGGGCACTTCCTGTATAGAATCTTCTCAGGTTTTGGCCTGCCATATGACTTCTGTTATACTCACAGACACCATTCAAACAGTTTTAGAAACTTTAGAGTGTTTTCTATCCAAATCTACTAATTATATGCATATTCTAGTTTCTGGACAGGAGTAGTAACCAGATTAAATCGGGTACGTTTTTTATCCGGCCGTGAAAATACTGCCCCCTATCCCAAACATTAAACTAGAATTAGGATGTGGAAATGTTAGGATTATTTTGCTCTTACTGTAGAGCACTGCCGACTGGTCACGTTGTACAGAGCCATATTTTCCTAACGGGAAACCCTGAGGGTTTCGTTTTTCATTTTCTTGGAATAGAAACACCATAATGTTAATCAAATTAATGAAGTTACATTTCTTAAAATCAATCCCATATACTATGTTCTTACAAAAAAGGTTTAAATTCTATAGTACAGCCACTATTGAAGACTATCAAATGCTTCTCAAAGAGGCCCTCTGGTGGTCAAACTACCACGAACTAGTTTTAATAGCAACAATGCTGACAATATAATAACGTACCAAAGAATTCTGCGGTAATTTTGTAATTTTTTTATTGGGATCCCCATTAGCTAATGCCGTAACGCTAACTAATCTTCCTGTGGTCCAACATCAATTAACAAGACATTACAAACAACCACAATCAAGACTTCACCAACATTCAACAAGTAGACAATACAGATAATGAAAATACCTGACAGGAAACACATTTAACATTCAGTTGATGCTTTCCATTTAATGCAGTATCATGCAACTTTTACAGGAAGAACCACTGTATGCACTCTGACAGGACTCTACACTCTGACAGGACTCTACACCCTGACAGGACTCTACACCCTGACAGGACTCTACACACTGATAGGACTCTACACACTGACAGGACTCTACACACTGACAGGACTCTACACACTGACAGGACTCTACACACTGATAGGACTCTACACACTGACAGGACTCTACACACTGACAGGACTCTACACTCTGACAGGACTCTACACGCTGACAGGACTCTACACTCTGACAGGACTCTACACACTGACAGGACTCTACACCCTGACAGGACTCTACACCCTGACAGGACTCTACACACTGACAGGACTCTACACACTGACAGGACTCTACACTGACAGGACTCTACACCCTGACAGGACTCTACACACTGACAGGACTCTACACACTGACAGGACTCTACACACTGACAGGACTCTACACGCTGACAGGACTCTACACGCTGACAAGACTCTACACGCTGACAGGACTCTACACACTGACAGGACTCTACACTGACAGGACTCTACACACTGATAGGACTCTACACACTGACAGGACTCTACACACTGACAGGACTCTACACTGACAGGACTCTACACACTGACAGGACTCTACACACTGATAGGACTCTACACACTGACAGGACTCTACACACTGACAGGACTCTACACACTGACAGGACTCTACACGCTGACAAGACTCTACACGCTGACAGGACTCTACACACTGACACACACACTCACACCATCATCTGCTCACTCACACATAATATGCACATACATTTATGCTGACTCTACACATCCACACACATACCAGCTGCTGGTACTCTGTTTATCTGATATCCTGATGCCTAAACACACAGTGCAATTGGAAAGTATTCAGACCCCTTTCCCTTTTCCATATTTTGTTACGTTACAGCCTTATTTTAAAATGGATCAAATACATTTTTGATGAACGGAGCAAAGTACAGAGTGATCCTTGATGAAAACTTACTCCAGAGCTCTCTCAGGACCTCAGACTGGGGCGAAGATTCACCTTCCAACAGGACAGCGACACTAACGCGGGAGTGGCTTCAGGACAAGTCTCTGAATGTCCTTGAGTGGCCCAGCCAGAGCCTGATCCTAAGCCCAAACATTCACATCGACGGGGAATGTAGTGGAGCAGGTCGAGAGTTTCAAGTTCCTTGGTGTCCACATCACCAACAAACTAACATGGTCCAAACACACCCAGTCAGTCGTGAAGAGGGCACGACAACCCCCCCCCCCCCCCCCCTCCTCTCTCCCAGGAGACTGAAAAGATTTGGCATGGGTCCCCAGAACCTCAAAAAGTTCTACAGCTTCACCATCGAGAGCATTCTGACCGGTTGCATCACCGCCTGTCATTCAAGTCTATTTACATTTGTATTTGTATTTATTATGGATCCCCATTACTTCCTGCCAAGGCAGCAGCTACTCTTCCTGGGGTTTATTATGGATCCCCATTAGTTCCTGCCAAGGCAGCATCTACTCTTCCTGGGGTTTATTAGGGATCCCCATTAGTTCCTGCCAAGGCAGCAGCTACTCTTCCTGGGGTTTATTACGGATCCCCATTAGTTCCTGCAAAGGCAGCAGCTACTCTTCCTGGGGTTTATTACGGATCCCCATTAGTTCCTGCCAAGGCAGCAGCTACTCTTCCTGGGGTTTATTATGGATCCCCATTAGTTCCTGCGATCCTCATACATTCATTACAGAATTCACAACACATTAAGTGTGCCCTCAGGCCACTACTCCACTACCACATATCTACAACACAAAATCCATGTTTGCGTGTGTGTATAGTGCGTATGCTATCGTGTGTGCATCTGTCTGTGTCTTTGTGTGTGTGTCTCTTCACAGTCCCCCCTGTTCCATAAGGTGTATTTTTATCCGTTTTTTAAATCTGATTCTACTGCATCAGTTACTTGATGTGGAATAGAGTTCCATGTAGTCATGGCTCTATGTAGTACTGTGGTGCCTCCCATAGTCTGTTCTGGACTTGGGGACTGTGAAGAGACCTCTGGTGGCATGTCTTGTGGGGTATACATGGATGTCTGAGCCGTGTGCTTGTAGTTTAAACAGACAGCTCGGTGCATTCAACATATCAATACCTCTCATAAATACAAGTAGTGATGAAGTCAATCTGTCCTCCACTTTGAGCCAAAAACATTGACCTGCATATTATTAATATTAGCTCTCTGTGTACATCCAAGGGCCAGCTGTGCTGCCCAGTTCTGAGACATTTGCAATTTTCCTTAAGTCCCTCTTTGTGGCAGCTGACCACACGACTGAACAGTAGCACAGGTGCAACAAATTTAGGGCTTGTAGTATCTGCCTTGTTGATAGTGCTGTTAAGGTAGAAACTAGGGCCTGTAGGACCTGCCTTGTTGATAGTGCTGTTAAGAAGGTAGAAACTAGGGCCTGTAGGACCTGCCTTGTTGATAGTGTTGATAAGAAGGTAGAAACTAGAGCCTGTAGGACCTGCCTTGTTGATAGTGCTGTTAAGAAGGTAGAAACTAGGGCCTGTAGGACCTGCCTTGTTGATAGTGTTGTTAAGAAGGTAGAAACTAGGGCCTGTAGGACCTGCCTTGTTGATAGTGCTGTTAAGAAGGTAGAAACTAGGGCCTGTTGGACCTGCCTTGTTGATAGTGTTGATAAGTACCAGGGGATGGTCTGGTTAATATAGCACTGTACCAGGGGATGGTCTGGTTAATATAGCACTGTGCCAGGGGATGGTCTGGTTAATATAGCACTGTGCCAGGGGATAGTCTGGTTAATATAGCACTGTGCCAGGGGATGGTCTGGTTAATATAGCACTGTGCCATGCCAGGGGATGGTCTGGTTAATATAGCACTGTGTCATGCCAGGGGATGGTCTGGTTAATATAGCACTGTGCCATGCCAGGGGATGGTCTGGTTAATATAGCACTGTGCCAGGGGATGGTCTGGTTAATATAGCACTGTGTCATGCCAGGGGATGGTCTGGTTAATATAGCACTGTGCCAGGGGATGGTCTGGTTAATATAGCACTGTGCCATGCCAGGGGATGGTCTGGTTAATATAGCACTGTGCCAGGGGATGGTCTGGTTAATATAGCACTGTGCCAGGGGATGGTCTGGTTAATATAGCACTGTACCAGGGGATGGTCTGGTTAATATAGCACTGTGCCAGGGGATGGTCTGGTTAATATAGCACTGTGCCATGCCAGGGGATGGTCTGGTTAATATAGCACTGTGCCAGGGGATGGTCTGGTTAATATAGCACTGTGCCATGCCAGGGGATGGTCTGGTTAATATAGCACTGTGCCAGGGGATGGTCTGGTTAATATAGCACTGTGTCATGCCAGGGGATGGTCTGGTTAATATAGCACTGTGCCATGCCAGGGGATGGTCTGTGTTAATATAGCACTGTGCCATGCCAGGGGATGGTCTGGTTAATATAGCACTGTGCCAGGGGACGGTCTGTGTTAATATAGCACTGTGCCATGCCAGGGGATGGTCTGTGCTAATATAGCACTGTGTCATGCCAGGGGATGGTCTGGTTAATATAGCACTGTGCCATGCCAGGGGATGGCCTGGTTAATATAGCACCATGCCAGGGGATGGTCTGGTTAATATAGCACTGTGCCATGCCAGGGGATGGTCTGGTTAATATAGCACTGTGCCATGCCAGGGGATGGTCTGGTTAATATAGCACTGTGTCATGCCAGGGGATGGTCTGGTTAATATAGCACTGTGCCATGCCAGGGGATGGTCTGGTTAATATAGCACTGTGCCATGCCAGGGGATGGTCTGGTTAATATAGCACTGTGCCATGCCAGGGGATGGTCTGGTTAATATCGCACTGTGCCAGGGGATGGTCTGGTTAATATAGCACTGTGCCAGGGGATGGTCTGGTTAATATAGCACTGTGCCATGCCAGGGGATGGTCTGGTTAATATAGCACTGTGCCATGCCAGGGGATGGTCTGGTTAATATAGCACTGTGTCATGCCAGGGGATGGTCTGGTTAATATAGCACTGTGCCATGCCAGGGGATGGTCTGGTTAATATAGCACTGTGCCATACCAGGGGATGGTCTGGTTAATATAGCACTGTGCCAGGGGATGGTCTGGTTAATATAGCACTGTGCCATGCCAGGGGATGGTCTGGTTAATATAGCACTGTGCCATACCAGGGGATGCTCTGTGTGGAAAATTAAGTTATTTACGTTCCCCTTTTCGTAGCAGTCAGCAAATAGTGTCTCTGGATTGTCCTTTTTTTTTTAAACGTACTCCTTGCGGGGTTATTTTTAATATCCATATCTGTATTGTAATGACCTCTGGACAGGGATTAACCATTGGGGCTATAAAAGGGTTTTGGGGGGGATTTGGGTGGGGGCTGTGAGACTCTCCTGTCATTGGTGGGCTCAAGAATTTTCAAACATCTGACTTCACACTTCAGTGCTAATTGAAGGTGCTGCCAAGCCAGTTCTGTCCTAGCAGCTTAGTAACTTAGTGGCCTTATTTACTTAGACCTATATAACACAATTACCTAGAGATTATTGTCTTTTACTTTTTGTCTTCAGTAGCTTCAGACTGAACATCACTCACTCAGTGTTTCTTCTGCAGGTTTTGGTTCGTTAGAAGTTTTTTCTTGATAGTCCTTGGTAGTAGTTGTCCATTTAGGTCATTTTGTCCAAAATCAAGGTTTTAGGTTTGGAATTTTGATTTGTATTGAAGGTTTTAATGTTAAGGTTAGTATCCTGTAGAAGTCTTTGAGAAAAAATACAGTTTATCTACATTTATATTTACTCTATCTTTTAGTAGAAGAACTCAGGGGCCAATGAGCTCACTACCTCTCTGTCTCTCTCTCTCTCTCTCTCTCTCTCTCTCTCTCTCTCTCTCTATCTCCTCCCTGTCTCTCTCTCTCTCTCTCTCTCACTGTCTCTCTCTCTCTCACTCTCTCTCACTCTCTCTGTCTCTCTCTCTCTCTCTCTCTCACTCTCTC
>NC_042975.1:1483280-1570744 GCF_901001165.1 Salmo trutta | reverse complement strand
CAGCTATATATCATATTAGACCCAGCTATATATCATATTAGACCCAGCTATATATCATATTAGACCAGCTATATATCACATCAGACCCAGCTATATATCACATCAGACCCAGCTATATCACATCAGACCCAGCTATATATCATATTAGACCCAGCTATGTATGCATCAGACCCCAGCTATATATCATATCAGACCCAGCTAAATATCATATCAGACCCAGCTATATATCACATCAGACCCAGCTATATATCACATCAGACCCAGCTATATATCATATCAGACCCAGCTGTATATCACATCATATTAGACCCAGCTATATATCACATCAGACTCAGCGATATATCACATCAGACCCAGCTATATATCACATTAGACCCAGCTATATATCATATCAGACCCAGCTATATATCATATTAGAACCAGCTATATATCAAATCATATTAGACCCAGCTATATATCATATCAGACCCAGCTATATATCATATTAGACCCAGCTATGTATCACATCATATTAGACCCAGCTATATATCACATCACATCAGACCCAGCTATATATCACATCATATTAGACCCAGCTATATATCACATCAGACCCAGCTATACATCATATTAGACCCATCTATATATAATATTACACCCAGCTATATATCATATCAGACCCAGCTATATATCACATCAGACCCAGCTATAAATCACATCATATTAGACACAGCTATATATCACATCGTATTAGACCTAGCTATATATCACATCAGACCCAGCTATATATCATATTACACCCAGCTATATATCATATTAGACCCAGCTATATATCATATTAGACCCAGCTATATATCATATCAGACCCAGCTATATATCACATCAGACCCAGCTAGATATCACATCAGACCCAGCTATATATCATATCAGACCCAGCTATATATCATATTAGACCCAGCTATATATCACTTCAGACCCAGCTATATATGATATTAGACCCAGCTATATATCATATTAGACCCAGCTATATATCATATTAGACCCAGCTATATATCATATTAGACCCAGCTATATATCACATCAGACCCAGCTATATATCACATCAGACCCAGCTATATATCACATCAGACCCAGCTATATATCATATTAGACCCAGCTATATATGACATCAGACCCAGCTATATATCATATCAGACCCAGCTAAATATCATATCAGACCCAGCTATATATCACATCAGACCCAGCTATATATCACATCAGACCCAGCTATATATCATATCAGACCCAGCTGTATATCATATCAGACCCAGCTATATATCACATCATATTAGACCCAGCTATATATCACATCAGACCCAGCTATATATCATATCAGACCCAGCTATATATCATATTAGACCCAGCTATATATCACATCAGACTCAGCGATATATCACATCAGACCCAGCTATATATCACATTAGACCCAGCTATATATCATATCAGACCCAGCTATATATCATATTAGACCCAGCTATATATCAAATCATATTAGACCCAGCTATATATCATATCAGACCCAGCTATATATCATATTAGACCCAGCTATGTATCACATCATATTAGACCCAGCTATATATCACATCACATCAGACCCAGCTATATATCACATCAGACCCAGCTATATATCACATCTGACCCAGCTGTATATCATATCAGACCCAGCTATATATCATATTAGACCCAGCTATATATCATATAAGACCCAGCTATAAATCACATCATATTAGACCCAGCTATATATCACATCATATTAGACCCAGCTATATATCATATTAGACCCAGCTATAAATCACATCATATTAGACCCAGCTATATATCACATCATATTAGACCCAGCTATATATTACATCAGACCCAGCTATATATCATATTAGACCCAGCTATATATCATATTACACCCAGCTATATATCATATCAGACCCAGCTATTTATCACATCAGACCCAGCTATAAATCACATCATATTAGACACAGCTATATATCACATTGTATTAGACCTAGCTATATATCACATCAGACCCAGCTATATATCATATTACACCCAGCTATATATCATATTAGACCCAGCTATATATCATATTAGACCCAGCTATATATCATATCAGACCCAGTTATATATCACATCAGACCCAGCTAGATATCACATCAGACCCAGCTATATATCATATCAGACCCAGCTATATATCATATTAGACCCAGCTATATATCACTTCAGACCCAGCTATATATCATATTAGACCCAGCTATATATCATATTAGACCCAGCTATATATCATATTAGACCCAGCTATATATCATATTAGACCCAGCTATATATCACATCAGACCCAGCTATATATCACATGAGACCCAGCTATATATCACATCAGACCCAGCTATATATCATATCAGACCCAGCTATATATCACATCATATTAGACCCAGCTATATATCATATCATATTAGACCCAGCTATATATCACATCATATTAGACCCAGCTATATATCACATCATATTAGACCCAGCTATATATCATATCAGACCCAGCTATATACCATATCAGACCCAGCTATATATCACATCACATCAGACCCAGCTATATATCACATCATATTAGACCCAGCTATATATCACATCATATCAGAACCAGCTATATATCATATCAGACCCATCTTTATATCACATCAGACCCAGCTATATATCATATTAGACCCAGCTATATATCACATCAGACCCAGCTATATATCACATCAGACCCAGCTATATATCATATTAGACCCAGCTATATATCATATTAGACCCAGCTATATATCACATCAGACCCAGCTATATATCACATCAGACCCAGCTATATATCACATCATATTAGACCCAGCTATATATCATATCAGACCCAGCTAGATATCACATCAGAACCAGCTATATATCATATCAGACCCAGCTATATATCATATCAGACCCAGCTATATATCACATCTGACCCAGCTATATATCATATCAGACCCAGCTATATATCACATCAGACCCAGCTATATATCATATCAGACCCAGCTATATATCATATTAGACCCAGCTATATATCACATCAGACCCAGCTATATATCAAATCAGACCCATCTATATATCATATCAGACCCAGCTATATATCACATCAGACCCAGCTATATATCATATCAGACCCAGCTGTATATCACATCATATTAGACCCAGCTATATATCACATCAGACCCAGCTATATATCACATCAGACCCAGCTATATATCACATTAGACCCAGCTATATATCATATCAGACCCAGCTATATATCATATTAGACCCAGCTATATATCAAATCATATTAGACCCAGCTATATATCATATCAGACCCAGCTATATATCATATTAGACCCAGCTATGTATCACATCATATTAGACCCAGCTATGTATCATATCAGACCCAGCTATAAATCACATCATATTAGACCCAGCTATATATCACATCATATTAGACCCAGCTATATATCACATCAGACCCAGCTATATATCATATTAGACCCAGCTATATATCATATTACACCCAGCTATATATCATATCAGACCCAGCTATATATCACTTCAGACCCAGCTATAAATCACATCATATTAGACACAGCTATATATCACATCGTATTAGACCTAGCTATATATCACATCAGACCCAGCTATATATCATATTACACCCAGCTATATATCATATTAGACCCAGCTATATATCATATTAGACCCAGCTATATATCATATCAGACCCAGCTATATATCACATCAGACCCAGCTAGATATCACATCAGACCCAGCTATATATTATATCAGACCCAGCTATATATCATATTAGACCCAGCTATATATCACTTCAGACCCAGCTAAATATGATATTAGACCCAGCTATATATCATATTAGACCCAGCTATATATCATATTAGACCCAGCTATATATCATATTAGACCCAGCTTTATATCACATCAGACCCAGCTATATATCACATCAGACCCAGCTATATATCACATCAGACCCAGCTATATATCATATCAGACCCAGCTATATATCACATCATATTAGACCCAGCTATATATCATATCAGACCCAGCTATATATCATATCAGACCCAGCTATATATCACATCACATCATACCCAGCTATATATCACATCATATTAGACCCAGCTATATATCACATCAGACCCAGCCATATATCATATTAGACCCAGCTATATATCATATTAGACCCAGCTATATATCACATCAGACCCAGCTATATATCACATCAGACCCAGCTATATATCACATCATATTAGACCCAGCTATATATCATATCAGACCCAGCTATATATCACATCAGAACCAGCTATATATAATATCAGACCCAGCTATATATCATATTAGACCCAGCTATATATCACATCAGACCCAGCTATATATCACATCAGACCCAGCTATATATCATATTAGACCCAGCTATATATGACATCAGACCCAGCTATATATCATATCAGACCCAGCTAAATATCATATCAGACCCAGCTATATATCACATCAGACCCAGCTATATATCACATCAGACCCAGCTATATATCACATCAGACCCAGCTATATATCACATCAGACCCAGCTATATATCACATCAGACCCAGCTATATATCATATTAGACCCAGCTATATATCACATCAGACCCAGCTATATATCACATCATATTAGACCCAGCTATATATCATATTAGACCCAGCTATATATCATATTAGACCCAGCTATATATCATATTAGACCGAGCTATATATCACATCAGACCCAGCTATATATCATATTAGACCCAGCTATATATCATATCAGACCCAGCTATATATCACATCAGACCCAGCTATATATCACATCAGACCCAGCTATATATCACATCAGACCCAGCTATATATCATATTAGACCCAGCTATATATCACATCAGACCCAGCTATATATCACATCATATTAGACCCAGCTATATATCATATCAGACCCAGCTATATATCACATCAGACCCAGCTATATATCACATCAGACCCAGCTGTATATCACATCAGACCCAGCTATATATCATATCAGACCCAGCTATATATCACATCAGACCCAACTATATATCATATTAGACCCAGCTATATATCACATCAGACCCAGCTATATATCATATTAGACCCAGCTATATATCATATTAGACCCAGCTATATATCATATCAGACCCAGCTATATATCATATCAGACCCAGCTATATATCATATCAGACCAAGCTATATATCACATCATATTAGACCCAGCTATATATCACATCATATTAGACCCAGCTATATATCATATCAGACCCAGCTATATATCACATCAGAACCAGCTATATATCATATCAGACCCAGCTATATATCACATCAGACCCAGCTATATATCATATCAGACCCAGCTATATATCACATCAGACCCAGCTATATATCACATCAGACCCAGCTATATATCACATCATATTAGACCCAGCTATATATCATATCAGACCCAGCTATATATCACATCAGAACCAGCTATATATCATATCAGACCCAGCTATATATCATATCAGACCCAGCTATATATCACATCTGACCCAGCTATATATCATATCAGACCCAGCTATATATCACATCAGACCCAGCTATATATCATATCAGACCCAGCTATATATCACATCAGAACCAGCTATATATCATATCAGACCCAGCTATATCATATCAGACCCAGCTATATATCACATCTGACCCAGCTATATATCATATCAGACCCAGCTATATATCACATCAGACCCAGCTATATATCATATCAGACCCAGCTATATATCACATCAGACCCAGCTATATAACACATCAGACCCAGTTATATATCACATTAGACCCATCTATATATCATATCAGACCCAGCTATATATCACATCAGACCCAGCTATATATCATATCAGACCCAGCTGTATATCACATCATATTAGACCCAGCTATATATCACATCAGACCCAGCTATATATCACATCAGACCCAGCTATATATCACATTAGACCCAGCTATATATCATATCAGACCCAGCTATATATCATATTAGACCCAGCTATATATCAAATCATATTAGACCCAGCTATATATCATATCAGACCCAGCTATATATCATATTAGACCCAGCTATGTATCACATCATATTAGACCCAGTTATATATCACATCATATTAGACCCAGCTATATATCACATCAGACCCAGCTATATATCATATTAGACACAGCTATATATCATATTAGACCCATCTATATATCATATTAGACCCAGCTATAAATCACATCATATTAGACCCAGCTATATATCACATCATATTAGACCCAGCTATATATCACATCAGACCCAGCTATATATCATATTAGACCCAGCTATATATCATATTACACCCAGCTATATATCATATCTGACCCAGCTATATATCACATCAGACCCAGCTATAAATCACATCATATTAGACACAGCTATATATCACATCGTATTAGACCTAGCTATATATCAGATCAGACCCAGCTATATATCATATTACACCCAGCTATATATCATATTAGACCCAGCTATATATCATATTAGACCCAGCTATATATCATATCAGACCCAGCTATATATCACATCAGACCCATCTAGATATCACATCAGACCCAGCTATATATCATATCAGACCCAGCTATATATCATATTAGACCCAGCTATATATCACTTCAGACCCAGCTATATATGATATTAGACCCAGCTATATATCATATTAGACCCAGCTATATATCACATCAGACCCAGCTATATATCACATCAGACCCAGCTATATATCACATCAGACCCAGCTATATATCATATCAGACCCAGCTATATATCACATCATATTAGACCCAGCTATATATCATATCATATTAGACCCAGCTATATATCACATCATATTAGACCCAGCTATATATCACATCATATTAGTCCCAGCTATATATCATATCAGACCCAGCTATATATCATATCAGACCCAGCTATATATCACATCACATCAGACCCAGCTATATATATCACATCATATTAGACCCAGCTATATATCACATCATATCAGACCCAGCTATATCATATCAGACCCAGCTATATATCACATCAGACCCAGCTATATATCATATTAGACCCAGCTATATATCACATCAGACCCAGCTATATATCACATCAGACCCAGCTATATATCACATCAGACCCAGCTATATATCATATTAGACCCAGCTATATATCACATCAGACCCAGCTATATATCACATCAGACCCAGCTATATATCACATCAGACCCAGCTATATGTCATATCAGACCCAGCTATATATCACATCAGACCCAGCTATATATCACATCAGACCCAGCTATATATCATATCAGACCCAGCTATATATCACATCATATTAGACCCAGCTATATATCATATTAGACCCAGCTATATATCATATTAGACCCAGCTATATATCATATCAGACCCAGCTATATATCATATTAGACCCAGCTATATATCATATCAGACCCAGCTATATATCATATTAGACCCAGCTATATATCACATCAGACCCAGCTATACATCATATTAGACCCAGCTATATATCACATCAGACCCAGCTATATATCATATCAGACCCAGCTATATATCATATCAGACCCAGCTATATATCATATCAGACCCAGCTATATATCACATCATATTAGACCCAGCTATATATCATATTAGACCCAGCTATATATCACATCAGACCCAGCTAAATATCACATCAGACCCAGCTATATATCACATCAGACCCAGCTATATATCATATTAGACCCAGCTATATTTCATATTAGACCCAGCTATATATCACATCAGACCCAGCTATATATCATATTAGACCCAGCTATATATCATATCAGACCCAGCTATATATCACATCAGACCCAGCTATATATCACATCAGACCCAGCTATATATCACATCAGACCCAGCTATATATCATATTAGACCCAGCTATATATCACATCAGACCCAGCTATATATCACATCATATTAGACCCAGCTATATATCATATCAGACCCAGCTATATATCACATCAGACCCAGCTATATATCACATCAGACCCAGCTGTATATCACATCAGACCCAGCTATATATCATATCAGACCCAGCTATATATCACATCAGACCCAACTATATATCATATTAGACCCAGCTATATATCATATCAGACCCAGCTATATATCACATCAGACCCAGCTATATATCATATTAGACCCAGCTATATATCATATTAGACCCAGCTATATATCATATCAGACCCAGCTATATATCATATCAGACCCAGCTATATATCATATCAGACCCAGCTATATATCACATCATATTAGACCCAGCTATATATCATATCAGACCCAGCTATATATCACATCATATTAGACCCAGCTATGTATCATATCAGACCCAGCTATATATCACATCAGAACCAGCTATATATCATATCAGACCCAGCTATATATCACATCAGACCCAGCTATATATCATATCAGACCCAGCTATATATCACATCAGACCCAGCTATATATCACATCAGACCCAGCTATATATCACATCACATTAGACCCAGCTATATATCATATCAGACCAAGCTATATATCACATCAGAACCAGCTATATATCATATCAGACCCAGCTATATATCATATCAGACCCAGCTATATATCACATCTGACCCAGCTAAATATCATATCAGACCCAGCTATATATCACATCAGACCCAGCTATATATCATATCAGACCCAGCTATATATCACATCAGACCCAGCTATATAACACATCAGACCCAGTTATATATCACATCAGACCCATCTATATATCATATCAGACCCAGCTATATATCACATCAGACCCAGCTATATATCATATCAGACCCAGCTGTATATCACATCATATTAGACCCAGCTATATATCACATCAGACCCAGCTATATATCACATCAGACCCAGCTATATATCACATTAGACCCAGCTATATATCATATCAGACCCAGCTATATATCATATTAGACCCAGCTATATATCAAATCATATTAGACCCAGCTATATATCATATCAGACCCAGCTATATATCACATCATATTAGACCCAGCTATATATCACATCAGACCCAGCTATATATCATATTAGACCCAGCTATGTATCATATTAGACCCAGCTATATATCATATTAGACCCAGCTATATATCATATTAGACCCAGCTATATATCATATTAGACCCAGCTATATATCATATTAGACCCAGCTATGTATCATATTAGACCCAGCTATATATCACATCATATTAGACCCAGCTATATATCATATTAGACCCAGCTATGTATCACATCATATTAGACCCAGTTATATATCACATCATATTAGACCCAGCTATATATCACATCAGACCCAGCTATATATCATATTAGACCCAGCTATATATCCTATCAGACCCAGCTATATATCATATTAGACACAGCTATATATCATATTAGACCCAGCTATATATCATATTACACCCAGCTATATATCATATCTGACCCAGCTATATATCACATCAGACCCAGCTATAAATCACATCATATTAGACACAGCTATATATCACATCGTATTAGACCTAGCTATATATCACATCAGACCCAGCTATATATCATATTACACCCAGCTATATATCATATTAGACCCAGCTATATATCATATTAGACCCAGCTATATATCATATCAGACCCAGCTATATATCACATCAGACCCAGCTAGATATCACATCAGACCCAGCTATATATCATATCAGACCCAGCTATATATCATATTAGACCCAGCTATATATCACTTCAGACCCAGCTATATATGATATTAGACCCAGCTATATATCATATTAGACCCAGCTATATATCACATCAGACCCAGCTATATATCACATCAGACCCAGCTATATATCACATCAGACCCAGCTATA
Source organism: Salmo trutta (assembly GCF_901001165.1). Classification (NCBI taxonomy): domain Eukaryota; kingdom Metazoa; phylum Chordata; class Actinopteri; order Salmoniformes; family Salmonidae; genus Salmo; species Salmo trutta. The sequence goes on along the minus strand of NC_042975.1, from coordinate 1,560,733 downwards.
TATCATATCAGACCCAGCTATATATCACATCATATTAGACCCAGCTATATATCATATCATATTAGACCCAGCTATATATCACATCATATTAGACCCAGCTATATATCACATCATATTAGACCCAGCTATATATCATATCAGACCCAGCTATATATCATATCAGACCCAGCTATATATCACATCACATCAGACCCAGCTATATATCACATCATATTAGACCCAGCTATATATCACATCATATCAGACCCAGCTATATATCATATCAGACCCAGCTATATATCACATCAGACCCAGCTATATATCATATTAGACCCAGCTATATATCACATCAGACCCAGCTATATATCACATCAGACCCAGCTATATATCATATTAGACCCAGCTATATATCACATCAGACCCAGCTATATATCACATCAGACCCAGCTATATATCACATCAGACCCAGCTATATGTCATATCAGACCCAGCTATATATCACATCAGACCCAGCTATATATCACATCAGACCCAGCTATATATCATATCAGACCCAGCTATATATCACATCATATTAGACCCAGCTATATATCATATTAGACCCAGCTATATATCATATCAGACCCAGCTATATATCATATTAGACCCAGCTATATATCATATCAGACCCAGCTATATATCATATTAGACCCAGCTATATATCACATCAGACCCAGCTATACATCATATTAGACCCAGCTGTATATCACATCAGACCCAGCTATATATCATATCAGACCCAGCTATATATCATATCAGACCCAGCTATATATCATATCAGACCCAGCTATATATCACATCATATTAGACCCAGCTATATATCATATTAGACCCAGCTATATATCACATCAGACCCAGCTAAATATCACATCAGACCCAGCTATATATCATATCAGACCCAGCTATATATCACATCATATTAGACCCAGCTATATATCATATCATATTAGACCCAGCTATATATCACATCATATTAGACCCAGCTATATATCACATCATATTAGACCCAGCTATATATCATATCAGACCCAGCTATATATCATATCAGACCCAGCTATATATCACATCACATCAGACCCAGCTATATATCACATCATATTAGACCCAGCTATATATCACATCATATCAGACCCAGCTATATATCATATCAGACCCAGCTATATATCATATTAGACCCAGCTATATATCACTTCAGACCCAGCTATATATGATATTAGACCCAGCTATATATCATATTAGACCCAGCTATATATCACATCAGACCCAGCTATATATCACATCAGACCCAGCTATATATCACATCAGACCCAGCTATATATCATATCAGACCCAGCTATATATCACATCATATTAGACCCAGCTATATATCATATCATATTAGACCCAGCTATATATCACATCATATTAGACCCAGCTATATATCACATCATATTAGACCCAGCTATATATCATATCAGACCCAGCTATATATCATATCAGACCCAGCTATATATCACATCACATCAGACCCAGCTATATATCACATCATATTAGACCCAGCTATATATCACATCATATCAGACCCAGCTATATATCATATCAGACCCAGCTATATATCACATCAGACCCAGCTATATATCATATTAGACCCAGCTATATATCACATCAGACCCAGCTATATATCACATCAGACCCAGCTATATATCATATTAGACCCAACTATATATCACATCAGACCCAGCTATATATCACATCAGACCCAGCTATATATCACATCAGACCCAGCTATATGTCATATCAGACCCAGCTATATATCACATCAGACCCAGCTATATATCACATCAGACCCAGCTATATATCATATCAGACCCAGCTATATATCACATCATATTAGACCCAGCTATATATCATATTAGACCCAGCTATATATCATATTAGACCCAGCTATATATCATATCAGACCCAGCTATATATCATATTAGACCCAGCTATATATCATATCAGACCCAGCTATATATCATATTAGACCCAGCTATATATCACATCAGACCCAGCTATACATCATATTAGACCCAGCTATATATCACATCAGACCCAGCTATATATCATATCAGACCCAGCTATATATCATATCAGACCCAGCTATATATCATATCACACCCAGCTATATATCACATCATATTAGACCCAGCTATATATCATATTAGACCCAGCTATATATCACATCAGACCCAGCTAAATATCACATCAGACCCAGCTATATATCACATCAGACCCAGCTATATATCATATCAGACCCAGCTATATATCACATCATATTAGACCCAGCTATATATCATATCATATTAGACCCAGCTATATATCACATCATATTAGACCCAGCTATATATCACATCATATTAGACCCAGCTATATATCATATCAGACCCAGCTATATATCATATCAGACCCAGCTATATATCACATCACATCAGACCCAGCTATATATCACATCATATTAGACCCAGCTATATATCACATCATATCAGACCCAGCTATATATCATATCAGACCCAGCTATATATCACATCAGACCCAGCTATATATCATATTAGACCCAGCTATATATCACATCAGACCCAGCTATATATCACATCAGACCCAGCTATATATCATATTAGACCCAGCTATATATCACATCAGACCCAGCTATATATCACATCAGACCCAGCTATATATCACATCAGACCCAGCTATATGTCATATCAGTCCCAGCTATATATCACATCAGACCCAGCTATATATCACATCAGACCCAGCTATATATCATATCAGACCCAGCTATATATCATATCAGACCCAGCTATATATCACATCATATTAGACCCAGCTATATATCATATTAGACCCAGCTATATATCATATTAGACCCAGCTATATATCACATCAGACCCAGCTATATATCACATCAGACCCAGCTATATATCATATTAGACCCAGCTATATATCATATCAGACCCAGCTATATATCATATTAGACCCAGCTATATATCACATCAGACCCAGCTATACATCATATTAGACCCAGCTATATATCACATCAGACCCAGCTATATATCATATCAGACCCAGCTATATATCATATCAGACCCAGCTATATATCACATCATATTAGACCCAGCTATATATCATATCAGACCCAGCTATATATCACATCAGACCCAGCTATATATCATATCAGACCCAGCTATATATCACATCGTATTAGACCCAGCTATATATCATATCAGACCCAGCTATATATCACATCATATTAGACCCAGCTATATATCATATCAGACCCAGCTATATATCACATTATACCCAGCTATATATCACATCAGACCCAGCTATATATCATATCAGACCCAGCTATATATCACATCAGACCCAGCTATATATCATATCAGACCCAGCTATACATCATATTAGACCCAGCTATATATCACATCAGACCCAGCTATATGTCATATCAGACCCAGCTATATATCACATCAGACCCAGCTATATATCACATCAGACCCAGCTATATATCACATCAGACCCAGCTATATATCATATCAGACCCAGCTATATATCATATCAGACCCAGCTATATATCACATCATATTAGACCCAGCTATATATCATATCAGACCCAGCTATATATCACATCATATTAGACCCAGCTATATATCACATCAGACCCAGCTATATATCACATCATATTAGACCCAGCTATATATCACATCAGACCCAGCTATATATCATATCAGACCCAGCTATATATCACATCAGACCCAGCTATATATCATATCAGACCCAGCTATATATCACATCAGACCCAGCTATATATCATATCAGACCCAGCTATATATCATATCAGACCCAGCTATATATCACATCAGACCCAGCTATATATCATATCAGACCCAGCTATATATCACATCAGACCCAGCTATACATCATATTAGACCCAGCTATATATCATATTAGACCCAGCTATATATCACATCAGACCCAGCTATATATGTAAAGCATCTGTGTGTAGCTGGTGTAGATGAGTCAGGCGCAGGACAGCAGGTATGAGTCATGTACTCAATTTTACTCAACATTAATAACAATACACGTCAATAAATCCAAGGCCACAATTACGGACAGCACTATAATAAACAATCACTCACAGACAAACATGGGGGGAACAGAGGGTTAAATAATGAACAAGTAATTGGGGGATTGAAACCAGGTGTGTAAAACAAAGACAAAACAAATGGAAAATGAAAAGTGGATCGGCGATGGCTAGAAGGCCTGTGACGTCGACCGCCGAACGCCGCCCGAACAAGGAGAGGGACCGACTGCGGCGGAAGTCGTGACAATATATCATATCAGACCCAGCTATATATAATTTCTAATATCAGACCCAGTTATATATCATGTATAATATCAGTACCTGCTATATATATTATATCATTTTAGACCCAGCTATATGTGATATATCATATCAGACACACCTATATATCATTTTAGACCCAGTTATATATCATGTATAATGTCAGACCAAGCTATATATCATATATAATATCAGATCCAGCTATATGTTATATATTATTACAGACCCAGCTACATATCATGTATGATATTTGACCCAGCTACACAGTACCAGTCAAAGGTTTGGACACACCTACTCAGTCAAGGGTTTTTCTTTATTGTTACTATTTTCTACATTGTTGAATAATAGTGAAGACACCAATACTATGAAATAACACATATGAAATCATGTAGTAACCAAAAAAGTGTTAAAAAAAATCTAAATATATTTTAGATTTTAGATTCATCAAAGTAGCCACCCTTTGCCTTGATGACAGCTTTGCACACTCTTGGCATTTTCTCAACCAGCTCACCTGGAATGCTTTTCCAACAGTCTTGAAGGAGTTCCCACATATGCTGAGCACTTGTTGGCTGCTTTTCCTTCACTCTGCAGTCTAACTCATCCCAAACCATCTCAATTTGAATTTGTTCTAGACTTGGGGACTGTGAAGAGACCTCTTGTGGCATGTCTTGTGGGGTATGCATGGGCGTCCGAGCTGGGCACCAGCAGTTTAGACAGACAGCTCGGTGCATTCAACATATCAATACCGCTCATACAAACAAGTAGTGATGAAGTCAATCTCTCCTCCTCATTGAGGCAGCTTCATTAAATAGTACCCGCAAAACACCAGTCTCCAAGTCAACAGTGAAGTAGTGACTCCGGGATACTGGCTTTCTAGGCAGAGTTCCTCTGTCCAGTGTCTGTGTTCTTTAGCCCATCTTAATATTTTCTTTTTATTGACCAGTCTGAGATATGGCTTTTCTTTGCATCTCTTCCTAGAAGGCCAGCATCCGGGAGTTGTCTTTTCACTGTTGAAGTTAAGACTGGTGTTTTGCAGGTACTATTTAATTAAGTTGCCAGTTGAGGACTTGTGAGGCGTCTGTTTCTTAAACTAGACACTCTAATGTACTTGTCCTCTTGCTCAGTTGTGCACCGGGACCTCCCACTCCTCTTTCTATTCTGGTTAGAGCCAGTTTGTGGTGTAGGGAGTAGTACACAGCGCTGTACGAGATCTTCAGTTTCTTGGCAATTTCTCACATGGAATAGCCATCATTTCTCAGAACAAGAATAGACTGATGAGTTTCAGAAGAAAGGTCTTTGTTTCTGGCCATTTTGAGCCTGTAATCAAACCCACAAATGCTGATGCTCCAGATACTCAACTAGTCTTAAGAAGGCCAGTTGTATTGCTTCTTTAATCAGTACAACAGTTTTCAGCTGTGCTAACATAATTGCAAAAGGGTTTTCTAATGATCCTAATGATCCTTTTAAAATGATCAACTTGGATTAGCTAACACAACGTGCCATTGGAACACAGGGGTGATGGTTGCTGATAATGGGCCTCTGTACACCTATGCAGATATTCCATAAAAAATCTGCCATTTCCTGCTACAATAGTCATTTACAACATTAACAATGTCTACACTGTATTTCTGATCAATTTGATGTTATTTTAATGGACAAAAAATGTGCTCTTCTTCCAAAAACAAGGACATTTCTGAGTCACCCCAAACTTTTGAACGGTAGTGTATGTAAACATTTTTAAAGTGACTAGTGTTCCATTATTAAAGTGGCCAGTGATTCCATGTCTATGTATACAGGGCAGCAGCCTCTAATGTGCAGGGATGAGTAACCGGGTGGTAGCCGGCTAGTGATGACTATTTAACAGTCTGATGGCCTTGTGATAGAAGCTGTTCTTCAGTCTCTCAGTCCCAGCTTTGATGCACCTGTACTGACCTTGCCTTCTGGATGATAGCGGGGTGAACAGGCAGTGGCTCGGGTGGTTGTTATCCTTGATGGCCTTTTTGGACTTCCTGTGACATCAGTTGATGTTGAGATGTGTCTGTTACTTGAACTCTGTGAAGCATTTATTTGGGCTGCAATTTCTGAAGCTGGTAACTGTAATGAACCCATCCTCTGCAGCAGAGGTAACTCTGGGTCTTCCTTTCCTGTGGCGGTCCTCATGAGAGACAGTTTTATCATAGAGCTTTATGGTTTTTGCGACTGCATTTTAAGAAACTTTCAAAGTTCTTGAAATTTTCCTGATTGACTCACCTTAATGTCTTAAAGTGATGATGGACTGTCGTTTCTCTTTGCTTATTTGAGCTGTTCTTGCCATAATATGGACTTGGTCTTTTACCAAATAGCACTATCTTCTGTATACCACCCTTACCTTGTCACAACACAACTGATTGTCTCAAACAAAATTATGAAGGAATTAAATTCCCCAAATTAACTTTTAACAAGGCACACTTGTTAATTGAAATGCATTCCAGGTGACTACCTCATGAAGTTGGTTGAGAGAATGCCAAGAGTGTGCAAAGCTGTCTACTTTCCTCTCAGCTTCTATTTTCCCCTAACAGACATGGATGACTAGCTACTTACCTATTATTCAGGGGTCAAGCAGGGTTACGTCCCAAATGGGATCCTATTCTCTTTATAGTGCAATCATTTTGACCAGGGCCCATAGTATCTAGTAGTGAGATTCTTCCTCTGAATCCAACAGGGCTCCGGTCCCTCTGGTCAAAAGTAGTGTACTATATAGGGAATAGGGTGCCATAGGGCTCTGGTCTAAAGTAGTGCACTATATAGGGAATAGGGTGCCATAGGGCTCTGGTCTAAAGTAGTGCACTATATAGGGAATAGGGTGCCATAGGGCTCTGGTCTAAAGTAGTGCACTATATAGGGAATAGGGTGCCATAGGGCTCTGGTCTAAAGTAGTGCACTACATAGGGAATAGGGTGCCATTCAGGATGCACACCATGATGAATAGCAACACCGTGTCCTTCTAGGTATCCTTGAACTCTGTAATTGCCCAAAAAAATCCAATGAGACATTTTTGTATTTTTTTAATCAACACTCTACTTTTTAAGCACATCTGAGGAAGGAAACGTCACTGTGTGATGCGAGCGTTTTTGTGTGTGTGTGTGTGTGTGTGTGTGTGTGTGTGTGTGTGTGTGTGTGTGTGTGTGTGTGTGTGTGTGTGTGTGTGTGTGTGTGTGTGCGCTTGTGTGCCTACTTCCAACCCTCCTCTTTCTCCTTTTCTCTGAGATCAATGTTTGTCTGTTTGTTAGTGTAATGCATTATTAATTAGTCTAGCGAGGTACCCCTTTGAAGTTGCACTAACTAACGATTTCACATTCATCTAACAGAATCTGGATTCTAGCCACAAGCCTTTAAGGAAATCACTAGCATAACTTCTCATAGGATTTAATCAGGAACGACTAGATCAAAGAGTCTCTCTACATAGTTAAAAACAAACGTTTCTATATACTGCCAGTTATGTTGGCTTGTAACCGTAGTGGAACCTTTTTTTGAAGGTTCTAGAAAAGAACCAAAAGCTCATAAGATTCTGAATGGAACCTGTATGGTTCTACAGCGGGGTTTCCGGTTTAATTTAATAGCCATATTATATTGTTACAATTCCATCTGTTTTATTATTGTGTTCGATAACAAGTTGAATCAGGTGCACAAACTCTAGAACAGCTGGGGGTGGGTCCTTGACAAGAGAATTGAGAACAAACAGCTGAGTAAAAAGTTCTCAAGTTATACAGGGATATAAATGAGCCTTTTTACAAAACACCATCCTTACTGGATGTAGTCTAATGTAACATGTGATTACAAAACAAAACAGATTATATCAACTCGGAATGACACTCTCACTCATGGTTGCACAAAAAGAACAGTCCGCAAACCACGCCCCCAAAAATATTCTAATGAGCCTCCTCCCCTACTTTATAATTATCACTGAAAAAGGAAAGGACCCTTTGTTGAACTGCAGAGAACCACTGAAGGGCTCAAAGGGTTATTTGGGTCAGTTTGGTTCCACATAGAACCATCATACTTCCCAAAGAACCATTGAGGAACCCTCATTTGTTAGTGTACACATATATGTTACCATGTTCAACTATACAAAAGAGAGAGACACACAGAGAGTGCAAGGGAGTGTGTGTGTGTGTGTGTGTGTGTGTGTGTGTGTGTGTGTGTGTGTGTGTGTGTGTGTGTGTGTGTGTGTGTGTGTGTGTGTGTGTGTGTGTGTGTGTGTGTGTGTGTGCGTGTGCGTGTGCATGCGTGCGTGTGTCTGATACGAAGACATAGTATAGCAGTATCTTGTAGAAAAGGTGATTCAGAGATTATTTCTCTGGAGAGAGATGGATAGAGAGATTCTGAAAAACAGAGGTCTTATTTCTCTAAGGAGAGAGATGGATAGAGAGATTCTGAAAGAGAAAGGTCTTATTTCTCTGGAGAGAGATGGATAGAGAGAGATTCTGAAAAAGAGAGGTCTTATTTATGTGGAGACAGATGGATAGAGAGATTCTGAAAGAGAAAGGTCTTATTTCTCTAAGGAGAGAGATAGAGAGATTCTGAAAAACAGAGGTCTTATTTATGTGGAGAGAGATGAATAGAGAGATTCTGAAAGAGAAAGATCGTATTTCTCTAAGGAGAGAGATGGATAGAGAGATTCAGAAAAAGAGAGGTCTTATTTATGTGGAGAGAGATGGATAGAGAGAGATTCTGAAAAACAGAGGTCTTATTTATGTGGAGAGAGATGGATAGAGAGATTCTGAAAAACAAAGGTCATATTTATCTAAGGAGAGAGATGGATAGAGAGATTCTGAAAGAGAGGTCTTATTTATCTGGAGAGAGATGGATAGAGAGAGATTCTGAAAGAGAAAGGTCTTATTTCTCTGGAGAGAGATGGATAGAGAGAGATTCTGAAAAACAGAGGTCTTATTTCTCTAAGGAGAGAGATGGATAGAGAGATTCAGAAAAAGAGAGGCTTATTTATGTGGAGACAGATGGATAGAGAGAGATTCTGAAAAACAGAGGTTTTATTTATGTGGAGAGAGATGGATAGAGAGATTCAGAAAAAGAGAGGTCTTAATTATGTGGAGAGAGATGGATAGAGAGATTCTGAAAAACAGAGGTCTTATTTCTCTAAAGAGAGACATAGAGAGATTCCGAAAAAGAGAGGTCTTATTTATGTGGAGAGAGATGGATAGAGATATTCTGAAAGAGAAAGGTCTTATTTCTCTAAGGAGAGAGCTGGATAGAGAGATTCTGAAAGAGAAAGGTTTTATTTCTTTAAGGAGAGTGATCGATAGAGAGATTCTGAAAAACAGAGGTCTTATTTCTCTAAGGAGAGAGATGGATAGAGAGAGATTCTGAAAGAGAAAGGTCTTATTTCTCTAAGGAGAGAGATGGATAGAGAGATTCTGAAAGAGAAAGTTTTTATTTCTCTAAGGAGGGTGATCGATAGAAAGATTCAGAAAAAGAGAGGTCTTATTTCTCCAAGGAGATGAGATGAGTGAAATTACAGCCTTTATTTTCTTTGACTACTCAGAATGAAAGAAGTGTTTGTAGTAGCACAAAGAACCCTTGAGCAGTCAAGGATTTCTCTCTCATAAAGCTGGGTGGTATTGCTATCATCCTTGATGCTGTGAATCGTCGACGCTTTAGTGGTTAAACACACCCCGCTGCAGCTACAAGTGAGTCCCCATAATGTTCAACATGGTTTCACTCAGTAGGAGCAGACTGTGGAACAGAGCATTACCCGCAGACACCCAATACGTGGCCAGATCCCACTGTGAAATCATTGGCCTGATGGAGGGATGGAGGGAGGGAGAGAGACAGAAGGTGGAAAGGAGGACAAAACTGGGTTCTAACATGGTAGACCACAGGGCAGGAGAAGAGGGAAGAGGGTTGGCTGAGAGGTGCGTTTTTGCTGGTCTGTGTGTCTCTCTGTGTGTACATGTGTGTGTGTGTGTGTGTGTGTGTGTGTGTGTGTGTGTGTGTGTGTGTGTGTGTGTGCGTGTGTGCGTGTGTATGTGTGCGTGTGTGCGTGTGTATGTGTGTGTGTGTGTGTGTGTGCGTGCGTGCGTGCGTGCGTGCGTGCGGTGTGTCTCCCAGGGTATCCAGTCTGTCCAATCTGTCCCCCGGCAGCTCCAGGGATGATGGCCGGGTCCTTCCCCCAGACAGAGGGCCCATGGCTGGGCAACCAGCTGTGGCTGGTGCCTTCTAGGTTGGAGGGTCTCAGCAGGGAAACAGGGGGATTCTCATTTCTTCCAGGTAACACACACACACACACACACAGTTGAAGACAAAGTTTACATACACTTTAGCCAAATACATTTAAACACAGTTTTTCCCAGTTCCTGACATTTAATCCTAGTAAAACATTCCCTGTTTTAAGTCAGTTAGGATCACCACTTTATTTTAAGAATGTGAAATGTCAGAATAATAGTAGAGAAAATGATTTATTTAAGCTTTTATGTCTTTCATCACATTCCCAGAAGGTCAGAAGTTTGCATACACTCAATTAGTATTTGGTGGCATTGTCTTTGAATTGCTTAACTTGGGTCAAACGTTTCGGGTAGCCTTCCACAAGCTTCCCACAATAAGTTGGGTGAATTTTGGCCCATTCCTCCTGACAGAGCTGGTGTAACTGAGTCAGGTTTGTAGGCCTCCTTGTTCGCACACACTTTTTCAGTTCTGCCCACAACATTTCTATAGGATTCAGGTCAGGGCTTTGTGATGGCCACACCAATACCTTGACTTTGTTGTCCTTAAGTCATGATTCCACAACTTTGGAAGTATACTTGGGGTCATTGTCCATTTGGAAGACCCATTTTCGACCAAGCTTTAACTTCCTGATGTCTTGAGATGTTGCTTCAATATATCCTCATAATTTTCCTACCCCATGATCATCTATTTTGTGAAGTGCACCAGTCCCTCCTGCAGCAAAACACTCCCACAACATGATGCTGCCACCCCCGTGCTTCACGGTTGGGATGGTGTTCTTCGGCTTGCAAGCCTCCCCGTTTTCCTCCAAACATAACGATGGTCATTATGGCCAAGCAGTTCTATTTTTGTTCCATCAGACCAGAGGACATTTCTCCAAAAAGTATGATCTTTGTCCCTATGTGCAGTTGCAAACCGTAGTATGGCTTTTTTTATGGCGGTTTTGGAGCAGTGGTTTCTTCCTTGCTGAGCGGCCTTTCAGGTTATGTCGATATAGGACTCGTTTTACTGTGGATATAGATACTTTTGTACCTGTTTCCTCCAGCATCTTCACAAGTTCCTTTGCTGTTGTTCTGGGATTTTATTTGCACTTTTCGCACCAAAGTACGTTCATCTCTAGGAGACAGAACGCGTCTCCTTCCTGAGCGGTATGACGGCAGTGTGGTCCCATGGTGTTTATACTTGCGTACTATTGTTTGTACAGATGAACGTGGTACCTTCAGGCGTTTGTAAATTGCTCCCAAGGATGAACCAGACTTGTGGAGGTCTACAATTTGTTTTGTTGAGGTCTTGGCTGATTTCTTTAGATTATCCCATGATGTCAAGCAAAGATGCACCAAGTTTGAAGATAGGCCTTGAAATACATCCACAGCTACATTGAAGGTCTGGGCTGTTCACACTATCCTTGAATAAAGCTAAAATAAACACAGCTCTTCCATTTGATGTTGTCTCTCTTCTTACATTTTAGTCATTTCAGCAGACTCTCTTATCCAGAGCAACTTACAGTAGTGAATGCATACATTTAATTTCATGCATTATTTTGTACTGGCCCCCCGTGGGAATCAAACCCACAACCCTGGCGTTGCACACACCATGCTGGCTTTGCAAACACCATGCTCTACCAACTGAGCCACAGGGAAGCCTTCTTGACAGGGCATTCTCAACTTGTGAGGTGCACTCACACAAAACAATCAAGACAGCTGACAGCAGTCAAGCTGGAGGTGTTTTCCAAGGTGTTGGGGGTGCTAGGAGGGACAGCAGTCAAGATGGAGGTGTTTTCCAAGGTGTTGGGGGTGCTAGGAGGGACAGCAGTCAAGATGGAGGTGTTGGGGGTGCTAGGAGGGACAGCAGTCAAGATGGAGGTGTTGGGGGTGCTAGGAGGGACAGCAGTCAAGATGGAGGTGTTTTCCAAGGTGTTGTGGGTGCTAGGGGGGACAGCAGTCAAGATGGAGGTGTTTTTCAAGGTGTTGGGGGTGCTAGGGGTAGCAGCAGGGGGGACAGTGGACCGGGACCGCTTAGCAAGGGGATGGAGGGTAGCTCTTGCCAATCATGATCAGAGTCTGAACTGGAGGGGATGAGGATAAAATACTATATTATAATATATATATAAATATATTATATATAAATAATATATATATTATAATATTATATTGGTTAGAAAGGAAGTTGTGGTGCGATCATGTGGTACCAGGCATTCTCATTATGGACAACTATCCTCTCAAAAAGCTTGTCTTATTGGTTACAGACCTTTTATATGTTTCCCACCACAGACTCCCAGCATTTTGCTGTCTGACACTGACATCTAGTGGCTAGCAACATTTGGTGCACTTCCCTAACGGAAAAACTAGGTGGGTGACAATCAAGACAACACAGCCAAACTTTATTTGGATTTCTTTGCTGGTTATGTTCGAAACAACCTAACGATTCACAGACAAGAGCACAACTACTATTATAAAATATGTCTTTATTGGTGAAATCTAAACACAAAATAGACATTTCGAGCTGTGCGTCAATGTGGGTTGCTCCTACAAAACAACAAATGGTGTGCTTTTGATCAGTAGACTGTCAGCTTCTAGAAAATACCAAGTGTTTCTATGATGTTGACTGTCAGCTTCTAGAAAATACCAAGTGTTTCTATGATGTTGACTGTCAGCTTCTAGAAAATACCAAGTGTTTCTATGATGTTGACTGTCAGCTTCTAGAAAATACCAAGTATTTCTATGATGTTGACTGTCAGCTTCTAGAAAATACCAAGTATTTCTATGATGTTGACTGTCAGCTTCTAGAAAATACCAAGTGTTTCTATTCTCTGACACAAACTAAGTGTATCTCTTCACCATTTCAGAAGGAGATTGTAGACGGGCGCTGTCCTTATATGGAAGACGAGCTTCCACGTTATTGGTCGCACCAGAGATTGTATACCATGGGCGGAAAGAGGATATCCCCATCTTTCAAACATTCGTGCATGCAACTTACCATGTGAAAATGTATGAGTATCATATACATATCATGCTAATGAGTGCCAGAAATCGGGGACTGCCGTCTGAAGAGATTACAGTTCAGGCATTACTTCCGATCGTTTTCTTTCTCTTTTTTTTCTCTTTTTTTTTATTTAACCTTTATTTATTAACCAGGCAAGTCAGTTAAGAAGAAATTCTTATTTACAATAATGGCCGACCAAAAGGCAAAATGCCTCCTGCAGGGATGGGGGCTGGGATTACAAATTAAAAATAAATACAATATAAATATAGGACAAAACACACATCACAACAAGAGAGACAACACAACACTACATAAAGAGAGACCTAAGACAACAACCTAGCAAGGCAGAAACACAACAACACAGCATGGTAGCAACACAACATAACAACAACATGGTAGCAACACAACAACACAGCATGGTAGCAACACAACATAACAACAACATGGTAGCAACACAACAACACAGCATGGTAGCAACACAACATAACAACAACATGATAGCAACACAACATAACAACAACATGGTAGAAACACAACACGGTAGTAACACAACATGGTAGCAACACAACAACACAGCATGGTAGCAACACAACATAACAACAACATGGTAGAAACACAACATGGTAGCAACACAACATAACAACAACATGGTAGAAACACAACATGGTAGCAACACAACATAACAACAACACAACAACATAACAACAACATGGTAGAAACACAACATGGTAGCAACACAACATAACAACAACATGGTAGAAACACAACATGGTAGCAACACAACATAACAACAACACAACATAACAACAACATGGTAGCAGCACAAAACCAGGTCCAAACATTATTGGGCACAGACAACAGCACAAAGGGCAAGAAGCTAGAGACAACAAGACATCACACAAAGCAGCCACAACTGTCCAGTTTGAGTGTTTTTTGCAGCTCGTTCCAGTCGCTAGCTGCAGTGAACTGAAAAGAGGAGCGACCCAGGGATGTGTGTGCTTTGGGGACCTTTAACAGAATGTGACTGGCAGAACGCGTGTTGTATGTGGAGGATGAGGGCTGCAGTAGATATCTAAAACTGGAAACACTTATCTCCCTCACTAGCTTTAAGCACCAGCTGTCAGAGCAGCTCACAGATTACTGCACCTGTACATAGCCCATCTATAATTTAGCCCAAACTACTACCTCTTCCCCTACTGTATTTATTTATTTTGCCCCTTTGCACCCCATTATTTCTACTTCTACTTTGCACATTCTTCCACTGCAAATCTACCATTCCAGTGATTTACTTGCTATACTGTATTTACTTCGCCACCATGGCCTGTTTATTGCCTTTACCTCCCTTATCTCACCTCATTTGCTCACATTGTATATAGGCTTATTTTTCTACTGCATCATTGATTGTATGTTGTTTTACTCCATGTGTAACTCTGTGTTGTTGTATGTGTCGAACTGCTTTGCTTTATCTTGGCCAGGTCGCAATTGTAAATGAGAACTTGTTCTCAACTTGCCTACCTGGTTAAATAAATGTGAAGACATTTTTTTGGGAAATAAATGTGGAGGATGAGGGCTGCAGTAGATATCTCAGATAGGGGGGAGTGAGGCCTAAGAGGGTTTTATAAATAAGCATCAACCAGTGGGTCTTGTGACGGGTATACAGAGATGATCAGTTTACAGAAGAGTATAGAGTGCAGTGATATGTCCTATTAGGAGCATTGGTGGCTAATCTGATGGTGAAATGGTAAAGAACATCTAGCCGCTCGAAAGCACCCTTACCTGCCAATCTATAAATTATGTCTCCGTAATCTAGCATGGGTAGGATGATCATCTGAATCAGGGTTAGTTTGGCAGCTGGGGTGAAAGAGGAGCGATTACAATAGAGGAAACCAAAGTCTAGATTTAACTTTAGCCTGCAGCTTTGACATGTGCTGAGAGAAGGACAGTGCACCGTCTAGCCATAGAGTCAAGGATTAAGGTTTGGGGATAGGATTCAAAACAGAAACATTTATTAAGACTGGCCTTGCTAACTCAATCTGGATGGATGGCGCAGTGGTCTAAGCAGCGTGCTCCTGGTCCATTGACTGTGGGTTTGAAAATTTGCATTGAAAATTCTACCTAGAATGGTTACAAATCTCACATAGAATCTACATGGAAAACATGCAACATCAGATCTATGTCTTATTTTAGATATAGATATATTCTCACTGTTTGATCAACTGAGTCCAACAAACATTAGGAACATCTTCCTAATATGGATTTGCACCCCAATTTGTCCTCAGAACAGCCTCAATTCGTCGGGGAATGGACTCTACAAGGTGTCGAAAGTGTTCCACAGGGATGCTGGTCCACGTTGACTCCAATGCTTCCCACAGTTGTGTCAAGTTGGCTGGATATCCTTTGGGTGGTGGAACCATTCTTGATACACACAGGAAACTGTTGAGAGTGAAAAATCCAGCAGCATTGCAGTTCTTGACACTGAACCCGGTGCTCCTGGCACCTACTACCATACCCCGTTCAAAGGCACTTAAATATTTTGTCTTGACAATTCACTTTCTGAATGGCACACATACACAATCCATGTCTCAATTGTCTCAAGGCTTAAAAATCCTTCTTTAATCAGTCTCCTCCCCCTTCATCTACACTGATTGAAGTGGATTTAACAAGTGACATCAATAAGGGATCATAGCTTTCATCTGGATTCACCTGGTCAGTCTATGATCATGAAGGACATCAACCACCCGAGCCACAGCCTGTTCACCCCGTTATCATCTAGAAGGCGAGGTCAGTTCAGGTGCATCAAACAACAACATTTGCTAAATATGTCTATGCAACCAATAACATTTGATTGATTGAAAGAGCAGGTGTTCTTAATGTTTTGTACACTCAGTGTCTATTGGGAAGGTTGAAAATATGTTTAATTTTATATTTGAATAGACATATATTTCATATACCTTGTTTCAATGTTGAGAGTAAAATTGTATGTTTAAAACAACATCATTGTTTCAACATCATTGACCTAAATAAAGAGATATCTATATTGAAATAAAATCTGAAGCCAAAGTACAATCCCTGCCTAAAAAGACCCCTACTGGGAATATGAGGGGTACTTCAGAACAAAACAGACGGCTACATCAACGTACTCTGCTTATCGTTGGAAACAAGCTGTGTTCGTTTCAGCTGAGCTATCATGTCAACCCATATGGATACTGATCAGCTTCCATACTAATTAGTTTCAGCTGAGCTATCATTTCAACCCATATGGATACTGATCAGCTTCCATACTAATTAGTGTAGCAATGCTCTTCCTTAATGACATTGAATAGTCAAAGGTAACTCCTCTAACTTGTTTTACACAAGCTATGTGAAAGTACATTTGGAGTGAAGTTTGGTTTATGTTCAATTAACATTACCCGATAAATAGTATGCCACATTCATGATATTCAAATCAAATTTATTTATATATCCCTTCTTACATCAGCTGATGTCACAAAGTGCTGTACAGAAACCCAGTCTAAAACCCCAAACAGCAAGCAATGCAGGTGTAGAAGCACGGTGGCTAGGAAAAACTCCCTAGAAAGGCCAAAACCTAGGAAGAAACCTAGAGAGGAACCAGGCTATGAGGGGTGGCCAGTCCTCTTCTGGCTGTGTCGGGTGGAGATTATAACAGAACATGGCCAAGATGTTCAAATGTTCATAAATGACCAGCAGGGTCAAATCATTTTTGCAACAGCTCCCTCTGCTGCTCAAAAGTTAATGAAGGGCTAGACTGAAAACTTGTACTCTCACTACTAGCAGACTGACCCCAAAAAAACACCTATTTCCTTAAGACCCTGCTTTAATTTAGCTTTAACAGTCTCTTTAATTTTATGAAAAATCTCGATCCGATAATGTTCAGCAATTTCAATGAACTACTCCTTAGTACACAACTCTAAGGCTACCTCTGAAGGAGCTTGAACAAAACCACTCAAACAATACAACTATTACAAATGCTCCCCTAAAAAATACACAACTCACCTGCTGTCAGTCTAGGCCAATCAAAAAGGTTGGCAGAACAGTTGAAACTGCAGCAGCAGCACGGCCAGGTGGACTGGGGACAACAAGGAGTCATCATGCCAGGTAGTCTGATAAATGTCCCTAATTCCAGTGTCTTGTTGGAAATGTGATGTTGCTGACGGACTGATATAGAGGATTTGTTGAAGAAGCTGGAGAGGAATAGTCTTAGTCTTTTAGACTCTCACACTCACACACGCATGCTAGAGCTGTCCCGCATTTGAGATTCGAATCAGATTTGCCATTTCTAATATTTGAATATTTGTCAAGTCCACAATCAAAACATGGTGTGTAAAGAGAAATATTTTTTGGCATTCAACAGTAAAATCAACGGACTGCCTCAAAAATGAAAAGATACTTCCGTCCTAATCTTTAATTTTATTTCTCTCGCTCTCTCGCTCTCTCGCTCTCTCTGTGACACCGCGTAACCCACTAACCAATCTCCACTTCAGATTAAAACCAACACAGTCAGTTTAAACCAACACACTCCCCAATCTCTTTATAGATATTTAATGACTTAATCTATTAATCTAACAAAGACAGTATAGTTCAGAATGGAGTCTGAACGGTTAGGCTGCTCTGCCCAGGGGGTTAGAGAGAGAAAGGGGAGAGAGGTGGAAATGTGATGTTGCTGATGTCTACCTCTCCCTGACCGAGTCTTTAATACTTACATGTTTCAAGCAGACCACCAGGGTCCCTGTGCCCAAGGAAGTGAAGGTAACCTGCCTAAATGATTTCCGCCCCGTAGCACTCACGTCGGTAGCCGTGAAGTGCTTTGAAAGGCTGGTCATGACTCACATCAACAGCATCCTGACTGGAGGTCTTTGTAACTGATCTGTAGTGACTGGAGTGACTGGAGGTCTTTGTAACTGATCTGTAGTGACTGGAGGTCTTTGTAACTGATCTGTAGTGACTGGATGTCTTTGTAACTGATCTGTAGTGACTGGAGGTCTTTGTAACTGATCTGTAGTGACTGGATGTCTTTGTAACTGATCTGTGTTGACGAGAGTGACTGGAGGTCTTTGTAACTGATCTGTAGTGACTGGATGGTGGAACGGACTCAGAAGCTTCCTGGGTATGTCCTGTCCATCTGGAGTGACGGAATGCTCAGACACACACACAACCTGCTTTCATCAAATAAAAACATCTTGAAAAGGTAGTGGAATGGGAATCCAATACTTTACCTTGTACGCTACTGTAGCAGGTCAAAGCTGTGTGCTGTAAAACCTTGGTAGAGCATGGGTGGAGTAGGCATTGTGGTGCTGTGAAACCTTGGTAGAGCATGGGTGGAGTAGGCATTGTGGTGCTGTAAAACCTTGTTAGAGCATGGGTGGAGTTGGCATTGTGGTGCTCATGTAAATTCCCTTTCTTTTTGGGCTTCAGACCAATGCCTACTTCTTACTTGTTTTTTGCTTTTAATTAATAACAGTAAGAGCCAGCCAGGCACATACACAGTCACCATAAGCCCATTGAGACGCCACAGAGAGCTGTCCAACTGGCCTTGTCTCAGAAAATATTGATAATTTACCGATTCATCTTGACACTCATGTGTGGAAAATTAGCAAATTAAAGTGATTTTCATTCTCACAAAGTAGAAGTGATGAAGATGAAGTCAAAGATGAAGATGAATGACTAATAATTATATTTTGGAGTTCATCTCCTCTTGATGACAGTTATCGTCACGGCTGAAGAATGGGACCAAGGCGCAGCGTATGGATCGCTCCACATTTTTATTATAACCGTGAAACTATGCAAGACATACAAATAAACTAATAAACAAAACAACAAACCGTGACGAAGAGGTGCAGCATACACTTACTCAAAATAATCTCCCACAAACCCAGGTGGGAAAAACAACCAGTTAAATATGATCCCCAATTAGAGACAAAGAGGACCAGCTGCCTCTAATTGGAGATCATCCCAAAAAACAACAACATAGAACTACAACAACTAGAACCCCACATAGAAATACATAGGTCTTCTTTAATGTGTCCAATGCACTACTCAGAGACCCATGATAAACCCAATTATTTAAAAACATTGCTAACGCTGTTAATAAAGAATCACTTGTTCCAAATACCGTAGCACCGTCATAATTTGTCATGTTAGCGTAGAAAAAATAAACTAGAACCAACATAGACATAAATGAACTAGACAAAACCCTCTGTTACGCCCTGACCTACTCTACCGTAGAAAAATAAAAGCTTTCTATGGTCAGGACGTGACAGTCATGGTAATTCTAGATGGTAATTCTGTCTTGCCAAGGGGCCATTCAGTTGTTTTCCAGCGATTTCTTCCCCACAACCTGCCCACTAAACGAGCTGTAATTGGTTGATTTGTTTCTTATTTGTGTAATTGGTTAATTGGGTGATGAATAATGTGATGTAACAAGGTTCCACTATATCTCTCAGCAGGTAATCAACGGTCTAAGAGACGCTCACTGGTTATCACTGAAGTGGTGTGTGTGTGTGTGTGTGTGTGTGTGTGTGTGTTCTCTGTTGTGTCACAACAACATATCACGGTGATCCACTGCTACATAATGGGATAGTTTAGTCACACACACACACACACACACACACACACACACACACACACACACACACACACACACACACACACACACACACACACACACACACACACACACACACACATTCACACACACACACACACACACAGTAACATGAAGCTCCTCTAACATCAGCACGTTAACATGGTAATGTTTGTATTCCGTAGTAAATTACAAATTCTACGGTATTTGGAACAAGTGATTCTTTATTAACAGCGTTAGCAATGCTTTTAAATCATTGGGTTTATCATGGGTCTCTGAGTAGTGCATTGGACACATTAAAGAAGAGACATGGTGATGAGTATATTCATGAGGAATACACTAATAGGTTGTTGCCTCTCTCTCCTCTCCTCTCCTCTCCTCTCCTCTCCTCTACTCTACCCCCTCTCTCCTCTCCTCTCCTCTTCTCTACCCCCCTCTCTCCTCTCCTCTGCTCTCCTCTCCTCTCCTCTCCTCTCCTCTCCTCTACTCTACCCCCTCTCTCCTCTCCTCTCCTCTTCTCTACCCCCCTCTCTCCTCTCCTCTGCTCTCCTCTACCCCCCTCTCTCCTCTCCTCTCCTCTAACACCCTCTTTCTCATCTCCTCTACCCCCCTCTCTCCTCTCCTCTCCTCTACCCCCCTCTCTCCTCTCACCTGCACCCCCCTCTCTCTCTCTCTCTCCTCTCCTCTCCTCTCCTCTCCTCTCCTCTAACACCCTCTCCCTCATCTCCTCTACCCCCCTCTCCTCTGCTCTCCTCTACCCACCTTTCTCCTCTCCCCTGCTCCCCCCCTCTCTCTCTCCTCCTCTCCTCTCCTCTCCTCTCTCCTCCTCTCCTCTCCTCTCCTCTCCTCTCCTCTCCTCTCCTCTCCTCTCCTCTCCTCTCCTCTCCTCTCCTCTCTCTCTCTCTCTCTCTCTCTCTCTCTCCTCTCCTCTCCTCTCCTCTCCTCTCCTCTCCTCTCCTCTCTCTCTCTCCTCTCCTCTCCTCTCCTCTTCTCTCTCCTCCTCTCCTCTCCTCTCCTCTCCTCTCCTCTCCTCTACCCCCCTCTCTCTCTCTCCTCTCCTCTCCTCTCCTCTCCTCTCCTCTCCTCTCCTCTACTCTACTCTACCCCCCTCTCTCTCTCTCCTCTCCTCTCCTCTCCTCTCCTCTCCTCTCTTCTACTCTACCCCCCTCTCTCTCTCTTTCTCTCCTCTCCTCTCCTCTCCTCTCCTCTCCTCTCTCTCTCCTCTCCTCTCCCCTGCACCCCCCCTCTCTCTCCTCTCCTCTCCTCTCCTCTCCTCTCCTCTCCTCTCCTCTCCTCTCCTCTCATCTCCTCTACCCCCCCTTCTCTCCTCTCCTCTCCTCTCCTCTCCCCTGCACCCCCCCTCTCTCTCTCCTCTCCTCTCCTCTCCTCTCCTCTCCTCTCCTCTCCTCTCCTCTCCTCTCCTCTCCTCTCCTCTACCCCCCCCTCTCCTCTCCTCTACCCCCCCCTCTCCTCTCCTCTCCCCTTATGGACCAGGTGTTCTCTACTCTATATGAGTCCTTATGGACCAGGTGTTTTCTATTCTGTATGAGTCCTTATGGACCATGTATTCTCTATTCTATATGAGTTCTTATGGACCAGGTGTTCTCTAATCTATATGAGTCCTTATGGACCAGGTGTTCTCTATTCTGTATGAGTCCTTATGGACCAGGTGTTCTCTATTCTGTATGAGTCCTTATGGACCAGGTGTTCTCTATTCAATATGATGTTCGCTATTCTATATGAGTCCTTAAGGACCAGGTGTTCTCTATTCTAAATGAGTCATTATGGACCAGGTGTTCTCTATTCTATATGAGTCATTATGTACCAGGTGTTCTCTATTCTATATGAGTCCTTATGGACCAGGTGTTCTCTATTCTATATGAGTCCTTATGGACCAGGTGTTCTCTATTCTATATGGACCAGGTGTTCTCTATTCTATATGAGTCCTTATGGACCAGGTGTTGTCTATTCTATATGGACCAGGTGTTCTCTATTCTATATGAGTCCTTATGGACCAGGTGTTCTCTATTCTATATGGACCAGGTGTTCTCTATTCTATATGGACCAGGTGTTCTCTATTCTATATGGACCAGGTGTTCTCTATTCTATATGGACCAGGTGTTCTCTATTCTATATGAGTCCTTATGGACCAGGTGTTGTCTACTCTATATGAGTCCTTATGGACCAGGTGTTCTCTATTCTATATCATGTTCGCTATTATATATGAGTCCTTATGGACCAGGTGTTGTCTATTCTATATGAGTCCTTATGGACCAGGTGTTGTCTATTCTATATGGGTCCTTATGGACCAGGTGTTGACTATTCTATATGGGTCCTTATGGACCAGGTGTTGTCTATTCTATATGAGTCCTTATGGACCAGGTGTTGTCTATTCTATATGAGTCCTTTTGGACCAGGTGTTGTCTATTCTAAATGAGTCCTTATGGACCAGGTGTTGTCTATTCTATATGAGTCCTTACGGACCAGGTGTTCTCTATTCTATATGGGTCCTTATGGACCAGGTGTTCTCTATTCTATATGAGTCCTTATGGACCAGGTGTTCTCTATTCTATTTGAGTCCTTATGGACCAGGTGTTCTCTATTCTATATGAGTCCTTATGGACCAGGTGTTCTCTATTCAATATGATGTTCCCTATTCTATATGAGTCCTTATGGACCAGGTGTTCTCTACTCTATATGAGTCCTTATGGACCAGGTGTTCTCTATTCAATATGATGTTCGCTATTCTATATGAGTCCTTATGGACCAGGTGTTCTCTATTCTATATGAGTCATTATGGACCAGGTGTTCTCTATTCTATATGAGTCATTATGGACCAGGTGTTGTCTATTCTCTATGAGTCCTTATGGACCAGGTGTTCTCTATTCTATATGAGTCCTTATGGACCAGGTGTTATCTTTTCTATATGAGTCCTTATGGACCAGGTGTTCTCTATTCTATATGGACCAGGTGTTCTCTATTCTATATGAGTCCTTATGGACCAGGTGTTCTCTACTCTATATGAGTCATTATGGACCAGGTGTTCTCTATTCTAAATGGACCAGGTGTTCTCTATTCTATATTAGTCCTTATGGACCAGGTGTTCTCTATTCTATATGAGTCCTTATGGACCAGGTGTTCTCTAATCTATATAAGTCCTTATGGACCAGGTGTTCTCTACTCTATATGAGTCCTTATGGACCAGGTGTTCTCTATTCTATATCATGTTCGCTATTCTATATGAGTCCTTATGGACCAGGTGTTGTCTATTCTATATTAGTCCTTATGGACCAGGTGTTCTCTATTCTATATGAGTCCTTATGGACCAGGTGTTCTCTAATCTATATGAGTCCTTATGGACCAGGTGTTCTCTACTCTATATGAGTCCTTATGGACCAGGTGTTCTCTATTCTATATCATGTTCGCTATTCTATATGAGTCCTTATGGACCAGGTGTTGTCTATTCTATATGAGTCCTTATGGACCAGGTGTTCTCTATTCTATATGAGTCCTTATGGACCAGGTGTTCTCTATTCTATATGAGTCCTTATGGACCAGGTGTTCTCTATTCTATATGAGTCCTTATGGACCAGGTGTTCTCTATTCTATATGGACCAGGTGTTCTCTATTCTATATGAGTCCTTATGGACCAGGTGTTCTCTATTATATATGAGTCATTATGGACCAGGTGTTCTCTATTCTAAATGGACCAGGTGTTCTCTATTCTATATGAGTCATTATGGACCAGGTGTTCTCTATTCTATATTAGTCCTTATGAACCAGGTGTTCTCTATTCTATATGAGTCCTTATGGACCAGGTGTTCTCTGTTCTATATGAGTCCTTATGGACCAGGTGTTCTCTAATCTATATGAGTCCTTATGGACCAGGTGTTCTCTATTCTATATGAGTCCTTATGGACCAGGTGTTCTCTATTCTATATGAGTCCTTATGGACCAGGTGTTCTCTATTCTATATGAGTCCTTATGGACCAGGTGTTATCTTTTCTATATGAGTCCTTATGGACCAGGTGTTCTCTATTCTATATGGACCAGGTGTTCTCTATTCTATATGAGTCCTTATGGACCAGGTGTTCTCTATTATATATGAGTCCTTATGGACCAGGTGTTCTCTATTCTATATGAGTCATTATGGACCAGGTGTTCTCTATTCTAAATGGACCAGGTGTTCTCTATTCTATATGAGTCATTTTGGACCAGGTGTTCTCTATTCTATATTAGTCCTTATGGACCAGGTGTTCTCTATTCTATATGAGTCCTTATGGACCAGGTGTTCTCTAATCTATATGAGTCCTTATGGACCAGGTGTTCTCTACTCTATATGAGTCCTTATGGACCAGGTGTTCTCAATTCTATATCATGTTCGCTATTCTATATGAGTCCTTATGGACCAGGTGTTGTCTATTCTATATGAGTCCTTATGGACCAGGTGTTCTCTATTCTATATGAGCCCTTATGGACCAGGTGTTCTCTATTCTATATGAGTCCTTATGGACCAGGTGTTCTCTATTCCATATGGACAAGGTGTTCTCTATTCTATATGAGTCCTTATGAACCAGGTGTTCTCTAATCTATATGAGTCCTTATGGACCAGGTGTTCTCTATTCTATATGAGTCCTTATGGACCAGGTGTTCTCTATTCTATATGAGTCCTTATGGACCAGGTGTTCTCTATTCTATATGAGTCCTTATGGACCAGGTGTTCTCTATTCTATATGGACCAGGTGTTCTCTATTCTATATGGACCAGGTGTTCTCTATTCTATATGAGTCCTTATGGACCAGGTGTTCTCTATTCTATATGAGTCCTTATGGACCAGGTGTTCTCTATTCTATATGAGTCCTTATGGACCAGGTGTTCTCTATTCTATATGAGTCCTTATGGACCAGGTGTTCTCTACTCTATATGAGTCCTTATGGACCAGGTGTTATCTTTTCTATATGAGTCCTTATGGACCAGGTGTTGTCTATTCTATATGAGTCCTTATGGACCAGGTGTTCTCTATTCAATATGATGTTCGCTAGTCTATATGAGTCCTTATGGACCAGGTGTTGTCTATTCTATATGAGTCCTTATGGACCAGGTGTTCTCTATTCTATATGAGTTGTTATGGACCAGGTGTTCTCTATTCTATATGGACCAGGTGTTCTCTATTCTATATGAGTCCTTATGAACCAGGTGTTCTCTAATCTATATGAGTCCTTATGGACCAGGTGTTCTCTATTCTATATGAGTCCTTATGGACCAGGTGTTCTCTATTCTATATGAGTCCTTATGGACCAGGTGTTCTCTATTCTATATGAGTCCTTATGGACCAGGTGTTCTCTATTCTATATGGACCAGGTGTTCTCTATTCTATATGGACCAGGTGTTCTCTATTCTATATGAGTCCTTATGGACCAGGTGTTCTCTATTCTATATGAGTCCTTATGGACCAGGTGTTCTCTATTCTATATGAGTCCTTATGGACCAGGTGTTCTCTATTCTATATGAGTCCTTATGGACCAGGTGTTCTCTACTCTATATGAGTCCTTATGGACCAGGTGTTATCTTTTCTATATGAGTCCTTATGGACCAGGTGTTGTCTATTCTATATGAGTCCTTATGGACCAGGTGTTCTCTATTCAATATGATGTTCGCTAGTCTATATGAGTCCTTATGGACCAGGTGTTGTCTATTCTATATGAGTCCTTATGGACCAGGTGTTCTCTATTCTATATGAGTTGTTATGGACCAGGTGTTCTCTATTCTATATGGACCAGGTGTTCTCTATTCTATATGAGTCCTTATGGGGCAGGTGTTCTCTATTCTATATGAGTCCTTATGGACCAGGTGTTGTCTATTCAATATGAGTCCTTATGGACCAGGTGTTCTCTATTCAATATGATGTTCGCTATTCTATATGAGTCCTTATGGACCAGGTGTTCTCTATTCTATATGAGTCCTTATGGACCAGGTGTTCTCTATTCTATATGAGTCCTTATGGACTAGGTGTTCTCTATTCTATATGAGTTGTTATGGACCAGGTGTTCTCTATTCTATATGGACCAGGTGTTCTCTATTCTATATGAGTCCTTATGGGGCAGGTGTTCTCTATTCTATATGAGTCCTTATGGACCAGGTGTTGTCTATTCTATATGGGTCCTTATGGACCAGGTGTTTTTCTTGGAGCGTTGCTATGTCAACATGGTTTCTTGCTAGGACATCAAGACAGCCGGAACGTTTAATAGGATCATTTAAACTTTTTGAATTCCAATAGAGAATTGCTATTGTTGCCAATGTTTTTCAGAACGGAATGTTATATTCATTACTCTATGTCATTGCATATTTTCATTATATAATTGTCATCTGGGTGATGAAACTGAATTATTGAGTTGCACCCCCCACCTTTTACCCTCATATCAGCCTCAACTACAAGGCGTCGAAAGTGTTCTACGGGGATGCTGGCCCATGTTGATTCCAATGCTTCCCACAGTTGTGTCAATTACATTCTTGATGTACACAGGCAACTGTTGACCGTGAAAAACGCAGCAGCATTGACCTTTTGGACAAACTCAAACCGGTGCACCTGGCACCTACTACCATATCCTGTTCAAAGGCACTAATATATTTTGTCTTTCCAATTCACCCTCTGAATGACACACATATACAGTACACAATTCATGTTTCAGTTGTCTCAAGGCTTAAAAGTAATTCTTTAACTGTCACAATCGTCAAAAAGGAGTAGACCAAGGTGCAGCGTGGTAAGTGTTCATAATTGTATTTATTTTAAAGCAGAACACTACAAACAAAAAAACTAAACAATGATAACGACCGTAACGTCTTGTAGGCTTAACAAGCAGTACAAAAATAAAGATCCCACAACTACAGGTGGGGAAAAGGGCTACCTAAGTATGGTTCCTAATCAGAGACAACGATAGACAGCTGCCTCTGATTGGGAACCATACTCGGCTCAAAACAAAGAAATAGAAAACATAGAGAATCAAAGCCTCTCTCTCACTAACAAGTGTCCTCCCTTCAATCCGCACTGATTGAAGTGGATTTAAGAGGTGACATCAATAAGGGATCATAGCGTTCACCTGGATTCAGCCCCCTCGTGTACTCCCTGTTCACCCATGACTGCGTGACCACGCACGCCTCCAACTCAATCATCAAGTCTGTACACGACACAATAGTAGTAGGCTTGATTACCAACAATGACGTAACAGCCTATAGGGAGGAGGTGAGGGACCTGGCGGAGTGGTGCCAGGAACATCAACAAAATAAAGGAACTGAAAAACGGCTTCTATCTCAAGGCCATCAGACTGTTAAATAGCCATCAGTTGCCGGCTACCACCCTTCACCTTAGAGGCTGCTGCCCCATGTACATAGACATGGAATCACTGGTCACTTTAGTAATGGAATCACTGGTCACTTTAATAATGGACTACTAGTCACTTTAAAAATGATTACATACTGCTTTACTCATTTCCTATGTTATTACTGTATTCTACTGTATTTTAGTTACTGACACCGACATTGCTCGTCCTAATATAATTCCATTCTTGTACTTCCCTAGCTACCAAATCACTTTCCTAGCCACCAACCCCACTTCCTTAGCCACCAACCCCACTTCCTGAGCCACCAACCCCACTTCCCTAGCCACCAACCCCACTTCCCTAGCCACCAACCCCAATTCCCTAGACACCAACCACACCTCCCTAGACCCCAAACCTCTTTTCTAGGTAGAAACCCCACTTCCCTAGCCACCAACCCCCTTCCCTAGCCACCAACCCCCTTCCCTAGTCACCAAACCTCCTTCTCTAGTCACCAAACCCCACTTCCCTAGCCACCAACCCCCTTCCCTAGCCACCAACCCCCTTCCCTAGCCACCAACCCCCATTCCCTAGCCACCAACCCCCATTCCCTAGCCACCAACCCCCTTCCCTAGCCACCAACCCCCTTCCCTGGCTACCAACCCCACTTCCCTAGCCTCCAACCCCCCTTCCCTAGCCTCCAACCCTACTTCCCTAGCCTCCAACCCTACTTCCCTAGACACCTAGCCATCAATCTCATTCCCTAGCCACCAACCCCCTTCCCTAGCCACCAACCCTACATTCCTAGCCACCAACCTCACTTCCCTAGCTACGAAACCCCTTTGCTAGCCACCAACCCCCTTCCCAAGGTACCAACCCCACTTCCCTAGGCACCAACCCCACTTTCCTAGCCACCAAACCCACTTCTCTAGCCCTCAACCCCACTTCCCTAGTCACCAACCCCACTTCCCTAGCCACCAACCCCCTTCCCAAGGTACCAACCCCACTTTCCTAGCCACCAACCCCACTTCTCTAGCCCTCAACCCCCTTCCCTAGGTAGAAACTCCACTTCCCTAGCCACCAATCCCCCTTCCCTAGCCACCAACCCCCTTCCCAAGGTACCAACCCCACTTCCCTAGTCACCAACCCCACCTCCCTAGCCACCAACCCCACTTCCCTAGTCACCAACCCCACCTCCCTAGCCACCAACCCCTTCCATAGCAACCAAACCCCTACCTTAGCCACCAACCCCCTTCCCTAGCCACCAACCCTACTTCCCTAGCCATCAACCCCCTACCTTAGCCACCAACCCCCTTCCCTAGAAACCAACCCCATTTCCCCAGCCACCAACCCCACTTCCCTAGCCACCAACCCTACTTCCCTAGCCACCAACCACACCTCCCTAGCCCCCAACCCCCTTCCCAGGTAGAAACCCCACTTCCCTAGCCACCAACCCCCCTTTCCTAGCCACCAACCCCCCTTCCCTAGCCACCAACCCCCTTCCCTAGGTAGAAACTCCACTTCCCTAGCCACCAAACCCCCTTCCCTAGGTAGAAACTCCACTTCCTTAGCCACCAACCTCCTTCCCTAGTCACCAAACCCCCTTCCCTAGCCACCAACCCCCCTTCCCTAGCCACCAACCCCCTTTCCCTAGTCACCAAACCCCCTTCCCTAGCCACCAACCCCCCTTCCCTAGCCACCAACCCCCTTCCCTAGTCACCAAAACCCCTTCCCTAGTCACCAAACCCCATTCCCTAGCCACCAACCTCCTTCCCTAGACACCAACCCCCTTCCCTAGCCACCAACCCCCCTTCCCTAGCCACCAACCCCCTTCCCTAGCCACCAACCCCCTTCCCTAGTCACCAAACCCCCTTCCCTAGCCACCAACCCCCCTTCCTGAGCCACCAACCGCCCTTCCCTAGCCACCAACCTCCTTCCCTAGCCACCAACCTCCTTCCCTAGCCACCAACCGCCCTTCCCTAGTCACCAAACCCCCTTCCCTAGCCACCAACCCCCATTCCCTAGTCACCAAACCCCCTTCCCTAGTCACCAAACCCCCTTCCCTAGCCACCAACCCCCTTCCCTAGTCACCAAACCCCCTTCCCTAGCCACCAACCCCCCTTCCTGAGCCACCAACCGCCCTTCCCTAGCCACCAACCTCCTTCCCTAGCCACCAACCTCCTTCCCTAGCCACCAACCGCCCTTCCCTAGTCACCAAACCCCCTTCCCTAGCCACCAACCCCCCTTCCCTAGCCACCAACCCCCTTCCCTAGCCACCAACCCCCCTTCCCTAGCCACCAACCCCCTTCCCTAGCTACCAACCCCCCTTCCCTAGCTACAAACCCCCTTCCCTAGCCACCAACCTCCTTCCCTAGCCACCAACCCCCCTTCCCTAGTCACCAAACCCCCTTCCCTAGGTAGAAACCCCACTTCCCTAGCCACCAATCCCCTTCCCTAGCTACCAACCCCCTTTCCCTAGTCACCAAACCCCCTTCCCTAGCCACCAACCCCCCTTCCCTAGCCACCAACCTCCTTCCCTAGCCACCAACCGCCCTTCCCTAGCCCCCAACCCCCTTCCCTAGCCACCAACCCCCCTTCCCCTAGTCACCAACCCCCCTTCCCTAGTCACCAAACCCCCTTCCCTAGCCACCAACCCCCCTTCCCCTAGTCACCAACCCCCCTTCCCTAGTCACCAAACCCCCTTCCCTAGACACCAACCCCCTTCCCTAGCCACCAACCTCCTTCCCTAGACACCAATCCCCTTCCCTAGCCACCAATCCCCTTCCCTAGCCACCAACCCCCTTTCCCTAGTCACCAAACCCCCTTCCCTAGCCACCAACCCCCCTTCCCTAGCCACCAACCTCCTTCCCTAGCCACCAACCCCCCTTCCCTAGTCACCAAAACCCCTTCCCTAGCCACGAACCCCCCTTCCCTAGCCACCAATCCCCTTCCCTAGCCACCAACCCCCCTTCCCTAGACACCAACCCCCCTTCCCTAGCCCCCAACCCCCCTTCCCTAGCCACCAACCCCCCTTCCCTAGCCACCAACCCCCCTTCCCTAGCCACCAACCGCCCTTCCCTAGTCACCAACCCCCTTCCCTAGCCACCAACCCCCTTCCCTAGCCACCAACCGCCCTTCCCTAGTCACCAACCCCCTTCCCTAGCCACCAACCCCCCTTCCCTAGCCACCAACCCCCTTCCCTAGTCACCAACCCCCCTTCCCTAGCCACCAAACCCCCTTCCCTAGCCACCAACCCCCCTTCCCTAGTCACCAAACCCTACTTCCCTAGCCACCAACCCCCCTTCCTGAGCCACCAACCGCCCTTCCCTAGCCACCAACCTCCTTCCCTAGCCACCAACCTCCTTCCCTAGCCACCAACCTCCTTCCCTAGTCACCAACCCCCCTTCCCTAGCCACCAAACCCCCTTCCCTAGCCACCAACCCCCCTTCCCTAGCCACCAACCCCCCTTCCCCTAGTCACCAACCCCCCTTCCCTAGTCACCAAACCCCCTTCCCTAGCCACCAACCCCCCTTCCCCTAGTCACCAACCCCCCTTCCCTAGTCACCAAACCCCCTACCCTAGCCACCAACCCCCCTTCCCTAGCCACCAACCCCCCTTCCCCTAGTCACCAACCCCCCTTCCCTAGTCACCAAACCCCCTTCCCTAGCCACCAACCCCCCTTCCCCTAGTCACCAAACCCCCTTCCCTAGCCACCAACCCCCCTTCCCCTAGTCACCAAACCCCCTTCCCTAGCCACCAACCCCCCTTCCCCTAGTCACCAATCCCCCTTCCCTAGCCACCAAACCCCCTTCCCTAGCCACCAACCCCCCTTCCCCTAGCCACCAATCCCCCTTCCCTAGCCACCAACCCCCCTTCCCTAGCCACCAACCCATGAACCTCTTCTTCTCATGGACTAAAAGTCAGATTCATTCCAAATGTGGTCTTTGGGTCATCACAATAGTCCCTAAAGAGTACAGAAAGTTGATGCCACACTATGCCAGTAGACACACACTGTAAAACCAAATGGCATCAGATATGTATTTATAAGCCCATGACACCACTTAACTTAGTTAGAGAAAAGCTAAGGGATTGGTAAAACAATCATTTATTGACAAATCTCAAATCTGATTTCATGTGTCAATTTAAACCACTGCAAATCCACTTCACAGTGACCTTGAAAATTGTCATCTCTATCATGGGCATCCTTAAGATGAAACTCACTGAATTGGGTATTGATATCTCAAACAGCAAGGAAACTATTAAAACTAATTCTTTGCATATCTAAAACTAATGCTCAGAATCATCTGCAATCATCTTCTCCTCATGGACAATACGTTAGATTCAGTCATGATTTTGTATTTAGACTCATGATTGCACTGTCATGACTCTTCTGTGAAGATCTGAAGGATCAGGTTACAGTGTGTCCGCTCTACAGCGCCCTCTCTCTCCTGCAGAGGGGAAGGGGGTGGTGACGTTGGCCATTTTATGACGGTCGTAAATACCTGCAGGAACTCTCTCTCTCCTGCAGAGGGGGAGAGGGGTGACGTTGGCTATTTTATGACGGTCGTAAATGTCTGCAGGAACTCTCTCTCTCCTGCAGAGGGGGAGAGGGGTGAAGTTGGCTGTTTTATGACGGACGTAAATACATGCAGGAACTCTCTCTCTCTCCCACTCTTTCAGAAATGGAAGTAAAAAAATCCCTTTGTTCAATCATCTTCAGGCCTTCCCCAGATACGCCATCAGATACGTCATCAGAGCGCGCAACAGAACATTGTACTGTCTACACTCGGTTTGTTGTTTATATTAAAACATTGTCATTAAATCGGTTTTAATCGGAACTAAAGTTTTGTTGCTAAGGATTCCATGACGCGGTTAGCCTTTACGTCTGGGACTGAAAATTTGTTTTCCTTTTTTGTTGTTGTGTGGATTCCCAGAGTGCTTAGCTGGCTGTACAGGAAAGACTCATTGTTATCTTTTCGTAAAACAACTGGTTGCAGTTAAGAGCCAATCTGGATACTAAGGAGATCCTGAGGGAAATCGAAGTTTACCAACAGCTTTACGCTATGGAGGAACAACATACTCCATCATTGGAAAGATCTGACCACCTCACAAAATAAAAAAAAATTAAAAAAGATATTTGGCTCATTAATCTGTATGGTCCAAATCAGGATGATCCACACTTCTTCGAAAACATTTATAGCAATTTATTGAACTTACAGGTAACAAATGATCTAATCATTATGGTAGGAGACTATAACACAGTGTTAAGTACCTCAATGGACCGTAAAGGTAATCACTCTACGTACTATCATCACCGTGCTCTTAAGGAAATCACACATATTATGGACACATTAGAAATAGTGGATATTTGGAGACTAAAAAACCCCGACCTAGTGAGATATACATGGAGGAGACTTAATCAAGCTAGTCGTCTTGACTACTTTCTTGTCTCTTTCTCTCTTGCATCAAAGGTTAAAAAAGTTTTAATAGGAGACAGAATGCAATCGGATCATCGTCTAATTGGCATTCACATAACTCTTATTGATTTTCCACGTGGATGGGGATATTGAAAATGTAATCAAAGTTTACTGGAGGACAACTTCTTTTTTAACTAAGACAAAATATTTTATAACTGAATTTTTCCAGTATAATATAGGTTCTGCAAATCCCCTTATTGTTTGGGATACCTTTAAATGTACCTTCAGGGGTCATTCAATTCAATATTCATCAATAATAAAAAAGCAGTTTCTGGCTAAAGAGACAAGAATAACAAGGGAAATCCATGAACTAATAGTACAGGTAAATAGCAATAAAAACGATACTACAGAGATACAAAATAAGTTAGAGGAAAAACAAAAAGAACTTGAGGAGCTTATTCAAGAACGATCTAATGTAATCTATTACAAAAATATAGAAAACTGGATGGAATATGGAGAAAAATGCACAAAATTCATCCTGAATCTCCAATACAGGAACGCTAACAAAAATGATTTGCAGAAACTCGTTACTGAAGATGGACTCATCTATGATTCTCCGAATGATATTTTAAAAGAGGAAGCTAATTATTTTAGGCAGATGTTCTCTTTTCCGTCTCATCCTCTCACACTGAATGAAGATTAATGAATTCTTTCCAAATAATATAAAAAACGGAAAATTAACAAATGTACAGAAAGATCAGTGAGAAGGCCAAATTACAGAGTAAGAACTTTTTGAGGCTATTAAATCCTTTCAGTCTGGGAAAAACCCCAGGGCTTGATGGCATACCGGTAGAGGTATATCAAGTATTTTTTTATATACTAAAAGCTCCATTGTTAGATTGTTTTAACTACTATAGAAATGGTAGTCTGTCAAGTACTCAGCAGGAAGGTCTGATTTCTCTATTATTAAAACAAGACCCAGACGGCAAATATAAAGACCCAGTCTATCTAAAAAACTGGAGGCCCCTTGCACTTCAATGTTGTGATGCAAAAATACTAGCAAAATGCATAGCACTCTGAATTATAAGGGTTTTGCCAGGTATTGTTCATCATAATCAGACAGGTTTTTTACATGGACAGTACATTGGAGATAATATATGACAACTACTGTCTGTCTGCCAATATAAAGGATCGAAACTGGCAGAGGAATAAAAATAGCATAAATAGGAGAAGTATGCCAGTTTCATTTGAGGACCAGGATGTTGACAACTGTGTCATACAGATTGCACAATAGTTGGGAAGAGATTTTTGACTTACCGATTCCATGAGTTGATATATAAAACAACGCAAGATTCAAGACTTCGTGCTTTTCAGCTAACATTATTATATAGAATTCTTGCCACCAACAAAATGTTGAATATTTGGGGCATAAAATCATTAAAGCTCTGCAGA
This sequence comes from Salmo trutta, assembly GCF_901001165.1. Taxonomy (NCBI): domain Eukaryota; kingdom Metazoa; phylum Chordata; class Actinopteri; order Salmoniformes; family Salmonidae; genus Salmo; species Salmo trutta. The sequence continues at coordinate 1,526,368 of NC_042975.1, read as the reverse complement.
TTTTGTTTGTTGTGAGGATACAGAATCAATAGACCATTTATTTTGGTATTGCCCTCAGGTAGACTGTTTCTGGTCTCAGGTTCAGGAATGGCTGAAAAGGCAAAGCATTGATCTAAAATTGACCCTAGAAATAGTACTGTTAGGAGATCTGGAGAGACCGGGTCAGTCAATTACTAATATACTAATACTCTTCGTAAAAGTACTTATCTTCAACTCGCAATCTGTGGATTCTATTCGATTAGATACGTTGAAATTGTACGTTAAACATTACAGCATAGTTGAAAGATATGTGTTGCGTAGAAACCCGAAGTGGGTGGCCAGCAGAGATAGATGGGATGGGCTGAGGGAAGCTGAGGGTTGGTATGTGGAATTGCAGACAGGTGGGAGTGGAGTTGCTGTGTGAGAGAGAAAATGATGGTCAAAGATAAAAGTAAAAATAAAAAAAATAAAAAAAACATAATAAAAAGTACATTTGAATGACACTAAGTGTCAGTGTTTTTACAACTACTGCCGGTTTGCCTGAGGCTGATGCCGTGCAGGTGTTTGTACACATGCATATACACACACTCTCATTCAAATAAACACATACAAGAACACACACATACATGCAATAGTGCCAGACATGCACACAAATATATACAGTAGGCATTGCTGTTATGATTTCAGTTGTCCTTGATGTCCTTTGTTTTAAATGTATTATTTTGTTTTATTTTTTGCATTGTTGTTTTCTGTTTTCTTCTGTCTTTTCCTTTTTCTCTTTAGTTCATTCTCTTGGTTGTTGGTGCATTGGGGGGGTTCTTGGGGGTGGGGAATGGAATTAATTGTATTTTTTATTTTTCTTCCGGGGGGGACTGTGGGAGGGGTCTCGAATGGTAGAGGGACAGCTATTGGGGAACTGTGGGGAGATCTTGGAGGGTTCAGGGTTCACATTTTTTGGCCTGGTGGTAGATCGGTCAACATGCCCTTGAGCAGGGCATTGACCCTGGATGCTTCTGTGTGTCGCTCTGAATGGGAGTCTGTTGGATGACTGGTGTGATGTAGTTGTTGAGCGGCTTGTATGTTTCGAATATTCAATAAATAGAAAAAATAGAAATATATAATAATCCCTTTGTTACAACAGAGATATATTTTCTAGTACTGTGACATTCAAGGTTGGATAATGAAACAATATTTCTGTAATCCAAACAGTTGGAAGTGTCCATGGGTACTTAAAGAACAATTATGTCTGATCAGTTATTGATTTGGGATCTCGTTAAGGACAGTTTAACAACATAACTGTATCTCTGAATGTGTATATTTCCCAGTTGTCAGATTTACATCTAAATGTTGTGGAACTTATATGATTCTATTTGTGAAAAGATGAAATATGATGTTAGCCTTCTAAATGAGAATTGTTTGAAAGTTGAAAGTCAGTAAGCAACGGGATGGACCCACCCTCCAAGGACTCCTAATGAAATTTATATTAGACCGGCGGGACTGACAGCGTCAGCTGAAAGGTACGAAATGGTTAGAAACTCTGAAACTTAACAGTCAAACACATTAATTATAGTCAAGACACGACAGCACGTACAGGAAGATAGTTTCTACATGATGGAGTGCTTGTTTAGTTACCCATCATGATGGAGTGCTTGTTTAGTTACCCATCATGATGGAGTGCGTGTTTAGTTACCCATCATGATGGAGTGCTTGTTTAGTTACCCATCATGATGGAGTGCTTGTTTAGTTACCCATCATGATGGAGTGCGTGTTTAGTTACCCATCATGATGGAGTGCGTGTTTAGTTACCCATCATGATGGAGTGCGTGTTTAGTTACCCATCATGATGGAGTGCGTGTTTAGTTACCCATCTGACCTTGTGTCCTTTCTGTCATCCTGTGAACCCTGTATAGCTCGTGGCTATATTTTATTTCATTATTTTATGACGTGAAGCACTTTGTTAATAGTATTGAAAAGAGCTAAACAAATAAAGTTATTATTATTAAGACTCTTTGCTGGTGTTTCCTTTATTCTGGCAGTTACCGGTATATTTCCACACTATGATGTTGGAATAATACTGTGACATTGTGAACATTATGATAATGCCCTTTTAGTGTAAGAGCTGTCTGAAAAGACTGCCTGAAATGTCAGCATGATTGCCTGGTGACATCACCAATAGTTAATTGACCAGTAGCGAGAGTTTGCCCTCCTCTCTCCTCTCTGCCAATAGCAGCTAGTTTTCAGGTTGCACATCCCTCCCATTAGGCTCCTCCAATTAGGCCCCTCTCTCAGACCACTATCAGACAGTCTTGCTTGAGAAATCTCATTTGTTTTTCTTCTTTTTTAATTGAAAACAATCACAGTAAGGTACTTAATTGTTACCCAGAAATGATTTGATATTGATATAAGAAAAAATCAAATGTCTTCATTGGACCTTTAAGATTGAAGTTAATAAGAGAATACCTTGCTACTCCACCAGGAGTAATAATATGTTGACTCTTTAGACAATTACAGCCATTAAGAATACAGCAGAACAACAACAAAAAGTTAATTCCAGATTTATTCCAAAACAGAATGCATCCAAAAATATCACTTTAACCTGGGGACAGGGCCCAGGGTCTCAGTTGAAGAACATGACAAGAAGAACAGAAGGAAGTACAGTGTCTTATAAACAACTATCAACTTTATGATTACTCAATATTACTTATCAATACATTACGTCCATCAGCTGTTGTGCTTTAGATGAAAGTTGACCTAGGTAGGTCTGAAGAGTCCTAGTTAGGGAGTAGACAAGCAGAAAGGAGCAGAGATAGTGAGTGAATGCTCTCCTCTACATATTGTTGTTGGTCCACTCTCTCATTCCATTGTAGGCGTCACTTTGTTGCTTGGCGTTGGCCCCTGTGGTATTTTTCAGATAGCCTTGGAACTTGCTCTGGTCCCGACCACTCACCAGGTACTGGCCCAACATCTGGTCAGCCCTGGTAGAGACAAAACTGGGTAATTTACTGTTAAGTTCTGGTAAAGTTCCCAGAATGTTCTACATTTTCTAAACTAATTTTAAACAGCTTTAACTTCTGGTTGATGAAATCAACATGTGTATGTCACATGCTTCCTAAACAACAGATGTAGACTAACAGTGAAAAACTTACTTACAGGCCTTTCCAAACAATGCAGAGAAAATAGAGAAATAATAGAAAAGTAATAACCCGTAATAATTAAAGTATTAATAAATACACAATGAGTAACAATAACTTGGCTTTATACACAGGATAAAAGCACAGAGTCGAAGTGAAGGGGTACGAGGTAATTGAGGTAGATATGTACATATAGGTAGGGGTAAAGTGACTAGACAACAGGATAGATAATAGACAGTAACAGCAGCGTATGAGATGAGTCAAAAAAGTTAATGCAAAAAGGTTCAACGCAGAGAGTCCTGGTAGATATTTGGTTAACTATTTAACTAACTATTTAGCAGTCGTATGGATTTGGAATAGAAGCTGTCCTGTTGGTTACAGACTTGGTGTATCGGTACCGCTTGCCGTGCGGTAGCAGAGAGAACAGTCTATGACTTGCGTGGTTGGAGTCTGTGACAACTTTTAGGGCCTTCCTCTGACACCGCCTGGTATAAACGTCCTGGATGGCAGGGAGGTTGGCCCCAGTGATGTACTGGGCCGTTCGCACAACCCCCTGTAGCACCTTGCGGTCGGATGCCAAGCCGTTGCAGTAACAAGAGGTGATGCAGCCAGTGAAGATGCTGTAGAACTTTTTGAGGATCTGATTGCCCATGCCAAATCTTTTCAGCCTCCTGAAGGGGAAGAGGCATTGTCATGCCCTCGTTATGACTGTATTGGTGTGTTTGGACCATGAAAGATACTAAGTGATGTGGACACCAAGGAACTTGAAACTTTCGACCCGCTCCACTACAGCCCCGTCGATGTGAATAAGTGTATGCTCGTCCCTCTGTTTCCTGTAGTCCATGATCAGCTCCTTTGTCTTGCTCACGTTGAGGGAGAGTTTGTTGTCCTGGCACCACACTGCCAGGTCTCTGACCTCCTCCTTATAGGCTGTCTCATCATCGTTGGTGATTAGGCCTCCCACCGTTGTCTCGTCAACAAACTTAATGATGGTGTTGGAGTCGTGTGTCAACAGTGAGTACAGGAGGGGACTAAGCACTCACCCCTGAGGGATCCTCATGTTGAGGGTCAGCATGGTGGATGTGTTGTTGTCTACTCGCAATAGTTTGGGGCGGCCCGTTATATGTAGTGCCTTGTAATGGCACCGTAATGGCACTGTATTCCTATGTAGTGCACCTACCTGGTAATGGCACTGTATTCCTATGTAGTGCACCTACCTGGTAATGGCACTGTATTCCTATGTAGTGCACCGACCTGGTAATGGCACTGTATTCCTATGTAGTGCACCGACCTGGTAATGGCACTGTATTCCTATGTAGTGCACCTACCTGGTAATGGCACTGTATTCCTATGTAGTGCACCTACCTGGTAATGGCACTGTATTCCTATGTAGTGCACCGACCTGGTAATGGCACTGTATTCCTATGTAGTGCACTTGCCTGTTAATGCCCTTCTCCTCTAGTCTGCGGCCCTGTACAGGTCCGATCCCAGGTACGTCCCTCACAGACCGGTTCCCCATCGGCTCAGAGACAAAGTTACGGTGCTTCTGAGAGGTGGTGGAGTATCCTGTAGGGACATGGAGGAACAATATGACAATGAGATGTGTGTATTTATGACTGTGTCTTATCAGTGGGTCAGTTTAGGTAGAACCTCAGATTACATTTCTCTAGGAGGGGAATCAGGAACCAGGAAACAGGAACTACCCTAATCTCTCATGGCCACACGACATAAATACTTCAATTTTAGGATAACTGAGATTAGGAACTATCCTAATCCCAACAGAGTTATACTCCTTGAGGTGAAAATACAGCACAAACAGATCTGGGAGGAAGTGAAACTACAACAGCTTGGGACATAAAGGGAGGGGCAGTACAACATGGAGGGAGGGGCACTACAACATGGAGGGAGGGGCACTACAACATGGAGGGAGGGGCATTACAACATGGAGAGAGGGGCATTACAACATGGAGGGAGGGGCATTACAACATGGAGGGAGGGGCACTACAACATGGAGGGAGGGGCATTACAACATGGAGGGAGGGGCATTACAACATAGAGGGAGGGGCACTACAACATGGAGGGAGGGGCACTAGAACATGGAGGGAGGGGCATTACAACATGGAGGGAGGGGCAGTACAACATGGAGGGAGGGGCACTACAACATGGAGGGAGGGGCACTACAACATGGAGGGAGGGGCATTACAACATGGAGGGAGGGGCACTACATCATGGAGGGAGGGGCATTACAACATGGAGGGAGGGGCATTACAACATGGAGGGAGGGGCACTACAACATGGAGGGAGGGGCACTAGAACATGGAGGGAGGGACATTACAACATGGAGGGAGGGGCAGTACAACATGGAGGGAGGGGCACTACAACATGGAGGGAGGGGCACTACAACATGGAGGGAGGGGCATTACAACATGGAGGGAGGGGCATTACAACATGGAGGGAGGGGCATTACAACATGGAGGGAGGGGCACTACAACATGGAGGGAGGGGCATTACAACATGGAGGGAGGGGCATTACAACATGGAGGGAGGGGCAGTACAACATGGAGGGAGGGGCACTACAACATGGAGGGAGGGGCACTACAACATGGAGGGAGGGGCAATACAACATGGCGGGAGGGGCATTACAACATGGAGGGAGGGTCACTACAACATGGAGGGAGGGGCACTACAACATGGAGGGAGGGGCACTACAACATGGAGGGAGGGGCATTACAACATGGAGGGAGGGGCACTACAACATGGAGGGAGGGGCACTACAACATGGAGGGAGGGGCAATACAACATGGAGGGAGGGGCATTACAAAATGGAGGAAGGGGTACTACAACAAGGAGGGAGGGGCATTACAACTTGCAGGAAGTAGCATTACAACATGGAGGGAGTGTCGTGGAAATATTGAATTCAAATATCTCTCAGATACCGGAGCTTGTGAATTCAAATCGACTTTATTACAGAGAGTAACAAAGCCGAGCAATTCCATGGAAGAACTTACTCTCCATTCTTAGTACTTAGCTTTTATACAGTTTTACCCTTACATAACATCGCCACTTCACTTTATGAATCTTGCTGTCTTACTTAGTTTCCACCATCTAATTGGCTCAGACATTGGGGCATTGATTCTATTGGTGGTGTGACATGCATACTCCTACTGGTGCCTGTTACTGATTAGCTAATGTTTCTGTCCAAAGGTCTTCACAAGTTCAGGCCAATTACAGTTAGGGAAAAAAGTATTTGATCCCGTGCTGATTTTGTACGTTTGCCCACTGACAAAGAAATTATCAGTCTATAATTTTAATGGTAGGTTTATTTGAACAATGAGAGACAGAATAACAACAACAAAAAATCCAGAAAAACGCATGTCAAAAATGTTAAAAATTGATTTGCATTTTAATGAGGGAAATAAGTATTTGATCCCTCTGCAAAACATGACTTAGTACTTGGTGGCAAAACCCTTGTTGGCAATCACAGAGGTCAGACGTTTCTTGTAGTTGGCCACCAGGTTTGCACACATCTCAAGAGGGATTTTGTCCCACTCCTCTTTGCAGATCTTCTCCAAGTCATTAAGGTTTCGAGGCTGACGTTTGTCAACTCGAACCTTGAGCTCCCTCCACAGATTTTCTATGGGATTAAAGTCTGGAGACTGGCTAGGCCACTCCAGGACCTTAATGTGCTTCTTCTTGAGCCACTCATTTGTTGCCTTGGCAGTGTGTTTTGGGTCATTGTCATGCTGGAATACCCATCCACGACCCATTTTCAATGCCCCGGCTGAGGGAAGGAGGTTCTCACCCAAGATTTGACGGTACGTGGCCCCGTCCATCGTCCCTTTGATGCTGTGAAGTTGTCCTGTCCCCTTAGCAGAAAAACACCCCCACAGCATAATGTTTCCACCTCCATGTTTGACGTTGGAGATTGTGTTCTTTGGGTCATAGGCAACATTCCTCCTCTTCCAAACACGGCGAGTTGAGTTGATGTCAAAGAGCTCCATTTTGGTCTCATCTGACCACAACACTTTCACCCAGTTGTCCTCTGAATCATTCAGATGTTCATTGGCAAACTTCAGACGGGCATGTATATGTGCTTTCTTGAGCAGGGGGACCTTGCGGGCGCTGCAGGATTTCAGTCCTTCACAGCATAGTGTGTTACCAATTGTTTTCTTGGTGACAATGGTCCCAGCTGCCTTGAGATCATTGACAAGATCCTCCCGTGTAGTTCTGGGCTGATTCCTCACCGTTCTCATGATCATTGCAACTCCACGAGGTGAGATCTTGCATGGAGCCTCAGGCCGAAGGAGATTGACAGTTCTTTTGTGTTTCTTCCATTTGCGAATAATCGCACCAACTGTTGTCACCTTCTCACCAAGCTGCTTGGCGATGGTCTTGTAGCCCATTCCAGCCTTGTGTAGGTCTACAATCTTGTCCCTGACATCCTTGGAGAGCTCTTAGGTCTTGGCCATGGTGGAGAGTTTGGAATCTGATTGATTGATTGCTTCTGTGGACAGGTGTCTTTTATACAGGTGACAAACTGAGATTAGGAGCACTCCCTTTAAGAGTGTGCTCCTAATCTCAGCTCATTACCTGTATAAAAGACACCTGGGAGCCAGAAATCTTTCTGATTGAGAGGGGGTCAAATACTTATTTTCCTCAATGAAATGCAAATCAATTTCTAACATTTTTGACATACGTTTTTCTGGATTTTTTTGTTGTTATTCTGTCTTTCACTGTTCAAATAAACCTACCATTAAAATTATAGACTGATAATTTCTTTTCAGTGGGCAAACGTACAAAATCAGCAGGGGATCAAATACTTTTTTCCCCTCACTGTATGCATGATTAACAAATGTGCATGTCCAGTAGCCTTCACAAGATCAGATATGGCCCAGACCAGTCACACCTTGTTGGTCTAACTTGCCCCATCTACACAGATTCTGCTTACATTCTGTTTTGACATGTCTAATAGTTGACTCGATGTTGATCCAGCTTTGTACACTGAAATGGGCTCAGCCTTCGTTCTGATTACACATGTCTAATAATTAAACTCATATCGATTAATCTTTCTGCTTCAAAGAGATAAGTACAGGTACAGAAAATCACCAGACGACTGGAAATTATTTTACAGGAGGAGCAATAAAACAAGTAGGGAAAGACACTACAACATAGAGGGAGGGGCAAAACAACATGGAGGGAGGGGCAAAACAACATGGAGGGAGGGGCAAAACAACATGGAGGGAGGGGCAAAACAACATGGAGGGAGGGGCAAAACAACATGGAGGGAGGGGCAAAACAACATGGAGGGAGGGGCAAACAACATGGAGGGAGGGGCAAAACAACATGGAGGGAGGGGCATTACAACATGGAGGGAGAGGCAAAACAACATGGAGGGAGGGGCAAAACAACATGGAGGGAGGGGCAAAACAACATGGAGGGAGGGGCAGGGCAAAACAACATGGAGGGAGGGGCAAAACAACATGGAGGGAGGGGCATTACAACATGGAGGGAGGGGCAAAACAACATGGAGGGAGGGGCATTACAACATGGAGGGAGGGGCAATACAACATAGAGGGATGGGCATTACAACATGGAGGGAGGGGCAAAACAACATGGAGGGAGGGGGAAAACAACATGGAGGGAGGGGCAAAACAACATGGAGGGAGGGGCAAAACAACATGGAGGGAGGGGCACTACAACATAGAGGGAGGGGCATTACAACATGGAGGGAGGGGCATTACAACATGGAGGGAGGGGCACTACAACATGGAGGGAGGGGCACTAGAACATGGAGGGAGGGACACTACAACATGGAGGGAGGGGCATTACAACATGGAGGGAGGGGCATTACAACATGGAGGGAGGGGCACAAGAACAAGGAGGGAGGGGCATTACAACATGGAGGGAGGGGCACTACAACATGGAGGGAGGGGCAATTCAACATGGAGGGAGGGGCATTACAACATGGAGGGAGGGGCATTACAACATGGAGGGAGGGGCACAAGAACAAGGAGGGAGGGGCATTACAACATGGAGGGAGGGGCACTACAACATGGAGGGAGGGGCACTACAACATGGAGGGAGGGGCATTACAACATGGAGGGAGGGGCATTACAACATGGAGGGAGGGGCATTACAACAAGGAGGGAGGGGCACTACAACATGGAGGGAGGGGCATTACAACATGGAGGGAGGGGCAATACAACATGGAGGGAGGGGCATTACAACATGGAGGGAGGGGCATTACAACAAGGAGGGCGGGGCACTACAACAAGGAGGGAGGGGCACTACAACAAGGAGGGAGGGGCACTACAACATGGAGGGAGGGGCACTACGACATGGAGGGAGGGGCATTACAACATGGAGGGAGGGGCACTACATCATGGAGGGAGGGGCATTACAACAAGGAGGGCGGGGCACTACAACAAGGAGGGAGGGGCACTACAACAAGGAGGGAGGGGCACTACAACATGGAGGGAGGGGCAATACAACATGGAGGGAGGGGCATTACAACATGGAGGGAGGGGCATTACAACATGGAGGGAGGGGCACTAAAACATGGAGGGAGGGGCATTACAACATGGAGGGAGGGGTATTACAACATGGAGGGAGGGGCATTACAACAAGGAGGGAGGGGCATTACAACATGGAGGGAGGGGCATTACAACAAGGAGGGAGGGGCACTACAACATGGAGGGAGGGGTATTACAACAAGGAGGGAGGGGCATTACAACAAGGAGGGAGGGGCATTACAACATGGAGGGAGGGGCACTACAACATGGAGGGAGGGGCATTACAACATGGAGGGAGGGGCAATACAACATGGAGGGAGGGGCATTACAACATGGAGGGAGGGGCACTACAACATGGAGGGAGGGGCACTACAACATGGAGGGAGGGGCACTACATCATGGAGGGAAGGGCATTACAACATGGAGGGAGGGGCACTAGAACATGGAGGGAGGGGCATTACAACATGGAGGGAGGGGCATTACAACATGGAGGGAGGGGCACTACAACATGGAGGGAGGGGCACTACAACGTGGAGGGAGGGGCACAACACGCTTGGATTGCGTCCTACCTGACAGGTCGCTCCTACCAGGTGGCGTGGCGAGAATCTGTCTCCGCACCACGTGCTCTCACCACTGGTGTCCCCCAGGGCTCTGTTCTAGGCCCTCTCCTATTCTTACTATACACCAAGTCACTTGGCTCGGTCATATACTCACATGGTCTCTCCTATCATTGCTCTGCAGACAACACACAATTAATCTTCTCCTTTCCCCCTTCTGATAACCAGGTGGCGAATCGCATCTCCGCATGTCTGGCAGACATATCAGTGTGGATGACGGCTCACCACCTCAAGCTGAACCTCGGCAAGACTGAGGTGCTCTTCCTCTCGGGGAAGGACTGCCCGTTCCATGATCTCACCATCACGGTTGACAACTCCCTTGTGTCCTCCTCCCAGAGTGCTAAGAACCTTGGCGTGACCCTGGACAACACCCTGTCGTTCTCCACTAACATCAAGGCGGTGACCCGATCCTGTAGGTTCATGCTCTACAACATTCGCAGAGTACGACCCTGCCTCACACAGGAAGCGGCGCAGGTCCTAGTCCAGGCACTTGTCATCTCCCGTCTGGATTACTGCAACTCGCTGTTGGCTGAGCTCCCTGCCTGTGCCATTAAACCCCTACAACTCATCCAGAACGCCACAGCCCGTCTGGTGTTCAACCTTCCCAAGTTCTCTCACGTCACCCCGCTCCTCCGCTCTCTCCACTGGCTTCCAGTTGAAGCTCGCATCCGCTACAAGTCCATGGTGCTTGCCTACGGAGCTGTGAGGGGAACGGCACCTCCGTACCTTCAGGCTCTGATCAGGCCCTACACCCAAACAAGGGCACTGCGTTCATCCACCTCTGGCCTGCTCGCCTCCCTACCTCTGAGGAAGCACAGTTCCCACTCAGCCAGTCAAAACTGTTCGCTGCTCTGGCACCCCAATGGTGGAACAAGCTCCCTCACGACGCCAGGACAGCGGAGTCAATCACCACCTTCCGGAGACACCTGAAACCCCACCTATTTAAGGAATACCTGGGATAGGATAAAGTAATCCTTCTAACCCCCCCCCCCAAAAAAGATTTAGATGCACTATTGTAAAGTGGTTGTTCCACTGGATATCATAAGGTGAATGCACCAATTTGTAAGTCGCTCTGGATAAGAGCGTCTGCTAAATGACTTAAATGTAAATGTAAATGTAAATGTACAACATGGAGGGAGGGGCATTACAACATGGAGGGAGGGGCATTACAAAATGGAGGGAGGGGCACAAGAACATGGAGGGAGGGGCACTACAACATGGAGGGAGGGGCATTACAAAATGGAGGTAGGGGCACAAGAACATGGAGGGAGGGGCATTACAACATGGAGGGAGGGGCACTACAACATGGAGGGAGGGGCATTACAACATGGAGGGAGGGGCATTACAACATGGAGGGAGGGGCACTACAACATGGAGGGAGGGGCATTACAACATGGAGGGAGGGGCACTACAACATGGAGGGAGGGGCATTACAACACGGAGGGAGGGGCATTTCCACATGGAGGGAGGGGCACTACAACATGGAGGGAGGGGCATTACAACATAAGGAGGGAGGGGCATTACAACTTGGAGGGAGGGGCACTACAACTTGGAGGGAGGGGCATTACAACATGGAGGGAGGGGCATTACAAATTGGAGGGAGGAGCACTACAACATGGAGGGATGGGCATTACAACATGGAGGGAGGGGCACTACAACATGGAGGGAGGGGCACTACAACATGGAGGGAGGGGCATTACAACGTGGAGGGAGGGGCACTACAACATGGAGGGAGGGGCATTACAACATGGAGGGAGGGGCATTACAACATGGAGGGAGGGGCACTACAACATGGAGGGAGGGGCACTACAACATGGAGGGAGGGGCACTACAACATGGAGGGAGGGGCAATACAACATGGAGGGAGGGGCATTACAACATGGAGGGAGGGGCACTACAACATGGAGGGAGGGGCAGTACAACATGGAGGGATGGGCATTACAACATGGAGGGACGGGCATTACAACATGGAGGGAGGGGCACTACAACATGGAGGGAGGGGCATTACAACATGGAGGGAGGGGCATTACAACATGGAGGATGTCCAGGATGTACATGTAAGGGAGTGCGTAACTGGCGGCAGGGAAGTCAGGCGCAGGAGAGCAAAACTTGGTAATCAAAGGAGCAGTTTTATTCATAAAACCACCGTTAACCAGAAACTACAAAACCCGTCGCGCACCAGAGGAAATGTGCACATGCACTTACAATAAACAATTCCGCACAAAGACATGGGGGGAATAGAGGGTTAAATACACAACATGTAATGAGGTAAATTGAGACCAGGTGTGTGAGAAGACAAGACAAAACAACTGGAAAATGAAAAGTGGATTGATGATGGCTACAAGACCGACCGAACAACAAGGAGAGGAACCGACTTAGGCGGAAGTCATGACAGTACATTTGGCCAAACACATCATGAAAACCAGACACTTCTGTTTCTGGGACACAGCTCCAATGCATCACGCCCAAAAGTGAGAAAATAAAAATGTTCAACTGTGCCATCATTGAAAATAAATTTCTATTATGATACAACAGTGTTCAGTATTATTAGTAAGTGCATTTGTAAATGGTTATTAACTGAATGTTGTTGGTGGAAAATCAGAATTATCTAAGTAACATTGACATAATTAAGGCGTCTCATTTGCAGAATATAATTACTGTTTTACAGCCTCTGATGTTGGCGGCTGCACTTCCTCATTTGGGCCTCAGTCACCTGGGGCCCTGGGACCCAGAGAGGGGAGAATTCAGGCTTGTCTAACAAACAGTCCCTGTTGTTGTATATCAGAAAGAGAATAGAGCAAAGGATGCCACAAGGGAACATTGTTTCCCATATGTGAACATGTTTCTGTATCTATTCCAAACCATGTGAAGGGATGGCGTGAGTAATTGGGAACCAATTACTTGTCTCCATAATGTCTGTGAGTCAGTCACCCCTTCCTTGGTCCTTAGGGGAGATTGTTCTTTCCCCTGGCTTCCTTTTTTTAGCAGGGTGGAGACTAAGTAACAAGAAATGTCCTTTTAAGTTCTTAGTACTGAACGAAACAAAAAGTTATTTGTACTGGAGACCAAGTGCTGGTACAGGACGTGTGGGCTTGGTGTTTGGAACCACATCATCTCTGAGATTGCACCTATCCTGACCTATCCTGACCTATCCTGAGATGGTATATAACGCAGAGGCCCACTCCACTCAGTGGACTTTCACTCTATTCACTTGTGTGTGTATTGTGACCAGCTCCCTTATCGCTAAGTTTTCATTAAAGTTCATATCCTGATTGGTGATTGACCTTGTCTCTCCTCATTATGGATTAAAATATCCACCACAAGGTAAATTGTGGCTCACTATTTGGCAAGCCCTGACTAGATATCGCAATATTTTGACCAACGCGATATAACTCTTTTATAATGGTTCCCAATGCATTTATAAATGATTCCATAACTGTTAGTTATTACATTATAAATGATTCAATAACCGTTAGTTATTATATTATAAATGATTCCATAACCGTTAGTTATTATATTATCAATGATTCCATAACCGTTAGTTATTATATTATAAATGATTCCATAACCGTTAGTTATTATATTATAAATTATTCCATAACCGTTAGTTATTATATTATAAATGATTCCATAACCGTTAGTTATTATAAATGATTCCATAACCGTTAGTTATTATATTATAAATGATTCCATAACCGTTAGTTATTATAAATGATTCCATAACCGTTAGTTATTATATTATAAATGATTCCATAACCATTAGTTATTATCAATGATTCCATAACCGTTAGTTATTATAAATGATTCCATAACCGTTAGTTATTATAAATGATTCCATAACCATTAGTTATTATCAATGATTCCATAACCGTTAGTTATTATATTATAAATGATTCCATAACCGTTAGTTATTATAAATGATTCCATAACCGTTAGTTATTATAAATGATTCCATAACCGTTAGTTATTATAAATGATTCCATAACCGTTAGTTATTATATTATAAATGATTCCATAACCGTTAGTTATTATATTATAAATGATTCCATAACCGTTAGTTATTATATTATAAATGATTCCATAACCGTTAGTTATTATAAATGATTCCATAACCGTTAGTTATTATATTATAAATGATTCCATAACCGTTAGTTGTTATAATGATTCAATAACCGTTAGTTATTATAAATGATTCCATAACCGTTAGTTATTCCAACTCCACTATATTATAAATGAATTCCATAACCGTTAGTTATTATATATAATGATTCCATAAACCGTTAGTTATTATAAATGATTCCATAACCCGTTAGTATATTCTAAATGATTCCATAACCGTTAGTTATTATAAATGATTCCATAACCGTAGATTCCATAACCGTTAGTTATTATAAATGATTCCATAACCGTTAGTTATTATATTATAAATGATTCCATAACCGTTAGTTATTATAAATGATTCCATAACCGTTAGTTATTATATTATAAATGATTCCATAACCGTTAGTTATTACATTATAAATGATTCCATAACCGTTAGTTATTATATTATAAATGATTCCATAACCGTTAGTTATTATATTATAAATGATTCCATAACCGTTAGTTATTATAATGATTCCATAACCGTTAGTTATTATAAATGATTCCATAACCGTTAGTTATTATATTATAAATGATTCCATAACCGTTAGTTATTATATTATAAATGATTCCATAACCGTTAGTTATTATATTATAAATGATTCCATAACCGTTAGTTATTATATTATAAATGATTCCATAACCGTTAGTTATTATAAATGATTCAATAACCGTTAGTTATTATAAATGATTCCATAACCGTAAGTTATTATATTATAAATGATTCCATAACCGTTAGTTATTATAAATGATTCCATAACCGTTAGTTATTATATTATAAATGATTCCATAACCGTTAGTTATTATATTATAAATGATTCCATAACCGTTAGTTATTATATTATAAATGATTCCATAACCGTTAGTTATTATAAATGATTCCATAACCGTTAGTTATTATATTATAAATGATTCCATAACCGTTAGTTATTATATTATAAATGATTCCATAACCGTTAGTTATTATAAATGATTCCATAACCGTTAGTTATTATATTATAAATGATTCCATAACCATTAGTTATTATAAATGATTCCATAACCATTAGTTATTATATTATAAATGATTCCATAACCGTTAGTTGTTATAAATGATTCAATAACCGTTAGTTATTATATTATAAATGATTCCATAACCATTAGTTATTATATTATAAATGATTCCATAACCATTAGTTATTATCAATGATTCCATAACCATTAGTTATTATAAATGATTCCATAACCGTTAGTTATTATCAATGATTCCATAACCGTTAGTTATTATATTATAAATGATTCCATAACCGTTAGTTATTATAAATGATTCCATAACCGTTAGTTATTATAAATGATTCCATAACCGTTAGTTATTATATTATAAATGATTCCATAACCGTTAGTTATTATATTATAAATGATTCCATAACCGTTAGTTATTATATTATAAATGATTCCATAACCGTTAGTTATTATATTATAAATGATTCCATAACCGTTAGTTATTATATTATAAATGATTCCATAACCGTTAGTTATTATATTATAAATGATTCCATAACCATTAGTTATTATAAATGATTCCATAACCGTTAGTTATTATATTATAAATGATTCCATAACCGTTAGTTATTATATTATAAATGATTCCATAACCGTTAGTTATTATATTATAAATGATTCCATAACCGTTAGTTATTATATTATAAATGATTCCATAACCGTTAGTTATTATATTATAAATGATTCCATAACCGTTAGTTATTATAAATGATTCCATAACCGTTAGTTATTATAAATGATTCCATAACCGTTAGTTGTTATAAATGATTCCATAACCGTTAGTTATTATAAATGATTCCATAATCGTTAGTTATTATATTATAAATTATTCAATAATCGTTAGTTATATAAACTCTTTACACATGTTAACTTATTATAAAGTGTTTCCAAATAATGACAGTGTTTTACAACTAGGCTACATCCTGAAAATATATTTTATTTTCATTGTATTTTATTTTTATTACCCTCCAACCCTACCACCCCTCCCCCACTTGGAGCAAACTAGTTATTTATTATTTTATTTGTATTACCCTCCAACCCTACCACCCCTCCCCCACTTGGAGCAAACTAGTTATTTATTATTGTATTTGTATTACCCTCCAACCCTACCACCCCTTCCCCACTTGGAGCAAACTAGTTATTTATTATTGTATTTGTATTACCCTCCAACCCTACCAGCCCTCCCCCACTTGGAGCAAACTAGTTATTTATTATTGTATTTGTATTACCCTCCAACCCTACCACCCCTCCCCCACTTGGAGCAAACTAGTTATTTATTATTTTATTTGTATTACCCTCCAACCCTACCACCCCTTCCCCACTTGGAGCAAACTAGTTATTTATTATTGTATTTGTATTACCCTCCAACCCTACCACCCCTCCCCCACTTGGAGCAAACTAGTTATTTATTATTTTATTTGTATTACCCTCCAACCCTACCACCCCTTCCCCACTTGGAGCAAACTAGTTATTTATTATTGTATTTGTATTACCCTCCAACCCTACCACCCCTCCCCCACTTGGAGCAAACTAGTGGACAACAACGCTTAGGCCTGTATTTCCAGCTTACACATATGATATACATTTTATGGAAACAGTCTAATTTACAACTGTTATATTGTGTTAGTTTTTACTCCTGTCCTTCCTCTACACCCTCAACCTCTCCCGTATATTTCTGTTGTCCATCCGGTTTGATTTCTACTTGCCGTGTCTCCATCTGTGCTCTTTCACATACGTTCTTAACCTATATATGTTTTACGGACCCAGTATGTTTTACATTAGTCATCTTGTTGTTATTAGTTGTTATTATAAGGACCCAGTATGTTTTACATTAGTTATCAGGTGTTATTAGTTGTTATTATAAGGACCCAGTATGTTTTACATTAGTTATCAGGTGTTATTAGTTGTTATTATAAGGACCCAGTATGTTTTACATTAGTTATCAGGTGTTATTAGTTGTTATTATAAGGACCCAGTATGTTTTACATTAGTTATCTTGTTGTTATTAGTTGTTATTATAAGGACCCAGTATGTTTTACATTAGTCATCTTGTTGTTATTAGTTGTTATTATAAGGACCCAGTATGTTTTACATTAGTTATCAGGTGTTATTAGTTGTTATTATAAGGACCCAGTATGTTTTACATTAGTTATCAGGTGTTATTAGTTGTTATTATAAGGACCCAGTATGTTTTACATTAGTCATCTTGTTGTTATTAGTTGTTATTATAAGGACCCAGTATGTTTTACATTAGTTATCAGGTGTTATTAGTTGTTATTATAAGGACCCAGTATGTTTTATATTAGTTATCAGGTGTTATTAGTTGTTCTTAGTCCTAACCATTTCCATTCAGCCCCTCCCATCTATCTCTTAACACCATCCATATTGGATTTCTATTTGCCATATATTGTTCGACAGTGCAGTGATGTTTCACAAAAGTTTATATTCTCATTGTTTCTACAGATTGTAAATTAATGATAAACATTTTTGCTAAAATAATTATAATATTATCGATCGATTGACTATGACTTTTCAGATCACCCAGTAGTGCTGTCTGCAGGGTTAGCTCCAGGTAAATATTACAATTCTTCAGCCATTCCTGGGCCTGTGACCAAAAACGAGCTACATATGGACAATACCAAAACAAATTATCTAATGACTCTGCCTCCTCACAGCAAAATCTGCAGAGCTGGAAATGTTGTATCCCCCATATAAATGACATTACATTGGTTGCAAGAGCGTTGTATGATAATTTTTAAGAAAACATTCTAAGTTTTGAATCTGGCGTCGGTTTGACTATCAGTTCATAAACTACTATGGAATCGGTACGTCAAAAATCTCTTCCCAACTATTTTGCAATCTGTATGGCACGGCTGTCAATTTTTGGTTCCTTCAATGAAACTGGTGTACTTTTTTATTTATCACAATTTTCTTTAACCAATTACAGTCTTTAATGCAGGGCCAACAGACAAGTTCCTTCCGTTTTTGTGGTAATGCTGCAATTAGTTGGTTGTAATTTTGAGTAGAGCAGACATTTCCATACGTTTTAGTTAGCTGCATGTGTGACATAACTCCACCAGTGGTATTTATGATATAATTTATAATGATTTTACCTTTTTTAAACATTCTTTCCAGAAATACTGTGATTTATCATTTAGTATTTTTGAGTTTAAGCACAATATTTGTTGAATTATTTGTTCTGAATTTTCTTGTGTATTAAATTTAAATTGAAACCAACTTTCTATGGCTTGTTTTAAAAAATAGTGATTTTGGGGAGATGATTTCCTTTTAAAATAACTGAAAGTGAGACGTAATCTGAATAAAGGGAAAAAGATCATTAGTCTTACCTTTCTTGTTTCCAGACATGGTTCAGGTGGAGGATGGTCAATATAACTTTCTGAGGTGTCTCTCTGTTTCTGTCTGGATGGATGGAGAGTTCAGTTCAATATAACTTGCTGAGGTGTCTCTCTGTCTTCTGTTTTTCTGTCTGCTAGAGCAGTCTACTGTAGTCAAAACACGGTAGCAAACACTAGCAAAACATTTCCCAAAGGAAGCGTCATAGAACAAAAACAAGAGTTTCTATTGGACAAATTCATTCTGAAGGCCCCTCTCCTCGTGTTGTTTTTTTGTTTCCTTTTTGTTTCCTAGTGAACACACATTAGCTCCACCTCCTCCATTCAAACTGAACAGAAACTAAGAGAAATGTTAAGTTTTGATTTCCTGAAGATGGGTGGGGCAAATGCTGCGTGTTTATAACAATCTACCAGAGTGGTGTGTGTGTGTGTCTGTTGCACATTGAGTCTTAAATCTGCCTACTCTTAGTGAGTCTTGTGAGGTGACTGTAACTCAGAGATAAGGGAAGAATTATTACTAACTTCACAGAGAAAGTTGAAGACACCACAAAATAACGATTCAAAACCAACAACTGGGCTAGAACACAAGACTCATTTATCTTCTCTCTCTATATATAGATATATATAGATATATTTACATTATTTAATAATTTTTTATTTACTTAACCTTTATTTAACTAAGCAAGTCAGTTAAGAACAAATTCTTATTTACGCTGGGCCAAACCCGGCCAATTGTGCGCCTCCCTATGGGACTCCCAATTCCGGCGGGTTGTGATACAGGCCTCTCTCTCTCCCTATATATAACTCTGCAAAAAAAGAAACATCCTCTCACTGTCAACTGCGTACATTTTCAGCAAACTTAACATGTGTAAATATTTGTATGAACATAACAAGATTCAACAACTGAGACATAAACTGAACAAGTTCCACAGACATGTGACTAACAGAAATGGAATAATGTGTCCCTGAACAAAGGGAGGGTCAAAATCAAAAGTAACAGTCAGTATCTGGTGTGGCCACCAGCTGCATTAAGTACTGCAGTGTACACCAGCCCTAGCACTCACCCTCCGATCCAACAGGTCCCAGACGTGCTTAATGGGTTTGAGATCCGGGCTCTTCGCTGGTCATGGCAGAACATTGGCATTCCTGTCTTGCAGGAAATCACGCACAGAACGAGCAGTATGGCTGGTGGCATTGTCATGCTGGAGGGTCATGTCAGGATGAGCCTGCAGGAAGGGTACCACACGAGGGAGGAGGATGTCTTCCCTTTAATGCACAGCGTTGAGATTGCCTGCAATGATAACAAGCTCAGTCCAATGATGCTGTGACACACCGTTCCAGACCGTGACGGACCGTTGTAGTGGAAATGTCAGTACTGAGAGAAACTTGGACAATTATTTAAAAAATCATCTTCATTATTGCAATAATAAAACCGTCGACCGCTGCCGAGAGCTTAACTGATAATGAAAAAACAGAGATCTTATATAGGCCCTAAATGCTCAGTCAGTCATTTCTACCGTTCCCATAAGCCACCTTGGTCCATCTCCTGGTTATCTGCACAGGATGTTGTTTTGCTTCCAACCCGGCTTAGTTTCCCAGATGCCAGGAAGATGAGACAATGAGGCATTGTTCTAAACTCTTCCAGCCTCTCTCTATCTCGGGTCACACCACATCTTGTCTATAGAATGCCAGCTTTTAGATTTTTATCACCAAGTCCATTGTCAGCTCAAGCTATCGCTAGCAAAACCCATTTCCTTAACCAGACGCCCAGACTAACTGCAGGAAGCTAGAGTGGAAACCATAAAAACTCAGCATTAGCAGGCCAGTCTTACTCTTAGTTAAATATATAACCGTTTACTATTAATCTTAACGCACGGTCTATTTTCCTGAATTTCCTGTCTGTTTGACGTGCCCAAAGTAAACTGCCTGTTACTCAGGCCCAGAAGCGTGGATATGCATATAATTGGTAGAATTGGATAAAAAACACTCTGGGTTCTAAAACTGTTAAAATAACGTATGTAAGTATAACAGAACTCATATGGCAGGCAAATACCGGAGGAAAATCCATCCGGAAATGTTTTTTTGGGGGGGGTTGCAGTCCTATGGGATATACAAATAAATAGCCCCCCGACTGCAGTACCTATGGCTTCCACTAGATGTCAACAGTCTTTATACAAGGTTTCAGGCTTGTTTCTTAAAAAACGAACAAGTAGTTGTAGTTTATCCAAGGTGTCCCTCATTAGGAAAGTAGTCTTGTGACGCATGTGAATGAGGGTGCGCTCTTCGTTATTTATCTTCCCTATTGAACATACTATTCTCCGTATTAAATATTATTGTTTATTTAGATATTAGAATACCTGAGGATTAATTAGAAACATCATTTGACTTGTTTGGACAAACTTTACCGGTACCTTTTTGGATTCCTTTGTCTGCATGTTGAACGAGTGGATTAATGAAATCGATGGCGCCAACTAAACAGACTTTTTTGGATATAAAGAAAGACTTTATCGAACAAAATGACCATTCATTGTGTAGCTGGGACCCTTGGGATTGCAAACCGAGGAAGATCTTCAAAGGTAAGTGATTTATTTTATCGCTATTTGTGATTTTGGGACGCCTGTGCTGGTTTCAAAAATATGTTGTTGTGGGGTGCTGTCCTCAGATAATCGAATGCTATGCTTTCGCCGTAAAGCCTTTTTGAAATCTGACAGTTCGATTACCAAGATTCTAAGCTTTTGAATGAAAGACACTTGTATTTCCATGAATGTTTAATATTACGATTTTTTATTTTGAATTTGGCGCTCTGCAATTTCACCGGCTGTTGTCGAATTTGATCCCGCTAGTGGGATCCGTGCGCTAAGAGGTATCAAAACAAATCAGGTAAGTATGTAATTATTCCCTGACACCCTCCACCTCGATCCCGCTCCAGAGTACAGGCCTCGCTCATTCCTTCAACGATAAACGTGAATTCGACCATCACCCCTGGTGAGACAAAACCACGACTCGTCAGTGAAGAGCATTTTTTGCCAGTCCTGTCTGGTGAGCGACAGTGGGTTTGTACCCATAGGCAACGTTGTTGCCGGTGATGTCTGGTGAGGACCTGCCTTACAAAGGCCTACAAGTCCTCAGTCCAGTCTCTCTCAGCCTACTGTGGACATTCTGAGCACTGATGGAGGTTTTTTGCGTTCCTGGTGTAACTCGGGCAGTTGTTGTTGCCATCCTTTACCTGTACCGCAGGTTTGATGTTCGGATGTACCGATCCTGTGCAAAGAGTTGCAAAGAAAAAGCCATATCTCAGACTGGCCAATAAAAAGAAAAGATTAAGATGGGCAAAAGAACACAGACACTGGACAGAGGAACTCTTCCTAGAAGGCCAGCATCCCGGAGTTGCCTCTTCGCTGTTGATGTTGAGACTGGTGTTTTGCGTGTACTATTTAATGAAGCTGCCCGTTAAAACTTGTGAGGCGTCTGTTTCTTAAGCTAGACACTTTAATGTACTTATCTTCTTGCTCAGTTGTGGACTGGGGCCTCCAACTCCTGTTTCTATTCTGGTTAGAGCCAGTTTGCACTGTTCTGTGAAGGGAGTAGTACACAGCGTTGTACGAGATCTTCAGTTTCTTGGCAATTTCAAGCATGGAATAGCCTTCATTTCTCAGAACAAGAATAGACTGATGAGTTTAAGAAGAAAGGGCTTTGTTCATGGCCATTTTGAGCCTGTAATCGAACCCACAAATGCTGATGCTCCAGATACTCAACTGGTCAAAAAAAGCCAGTTGTATTGCTTATTTAAACAGAACAACAGTTTTCAGCTGTGCTAACATAATTGCAAAAGGGTTTTCTAATGATCAATTAGCCTTTTTAAAATGATAAACTTGGATTAGCTAACACAACGTGCCATTGGAACACAGGAGTGATGGTTGCTGATAATGGGCCTCTGTACGCCTATGTAGATATTCCATTAAAAATCAGCCGTTTCCAGCTACAATAGTCATTTACAACATTACCAATATCTACACTGTATTTCTGATCAATTTCATGTTATTTTAATGGACAAAAATGGGCTTTTCTTTCAAAAACAAGGACATTTCTAAGTGACCCCAAACTTTTGAATGGTTGTCTCTCTCTCTGTGTATGTATATATATATATACATACACACACATATACACACACCTCTCAACCACTCTGTCCCTCTCTCTCTGTGTGTGAGAGAGCGAGTCTTTTTACAAGCCATTTTCTACACCTTCCATCTCATTAGCTCTGTCCCTGTCTCTGACCTTGTACTCTGTCTGGGGACTAATGCATGCTACACCGAGAGCTGAGGAGGCAACAGTGTGTGTGTCAAAATGACTTTAGAAAAGGTTTACCTCAAATCCTCTAGGATTGTAGACTGTAGACCAGAGAAGGGCAACTTTGATGGAGGCAGGGGCCACAAAAAAATATGAAGAGAGATGAATACCCAACAGGAAGTGTTCCCCCCTACTCTCAGCTCAATAGAGACTATACCCAACAGGAAGTGTTTCCCCTACTCTCAGCTCTATAGAGATGAATACCCAACAGGAAGTCTATATGCTAATCTCAGCTCTATAGAGATGAATACCCAACAGGAAGTCTATATGCTAATCTCAGCTCTATAGAGATGAATACCCAACAGGAAGTCTATACGCTAATCTCAGCTTTATAGAGATGAATAACCAACAGGAAGTCTATGCACTAATCTCAGCTCTATAGAGATGAATACCCAACAGGAAGTCTATATGCTACTCTCAGCTCCATAGAGATGAATACCCAACAGGAAGTCTATACGCTACTCTCAGCTCCATAGAGATGAATACCCAACAGGAAGTCTATACGCTACTCTCAGCTCCATAGAGATGAATACCCAACAGGAAGTTTATTTGCTACTCTCAGCTCTATAGAGATGAATACCCAACAGGAAGTCTATACGCTAATCTCAGCTCCATAGAGATGAATAGCCAACAGGAAGTCTATGCGCTACTCTCAGCTCTATAGAGATGAATACCCAACAGGAAGTCTATACGCTAATCTCAGCTCCATAGAGATGAAAAGCCAACAGGAAGTCTATGCGCTACTCTCAGCTCTATAGAGATGAATACCCAACAGGAAGTCTATATGCTACTCTCAGCTCAATAGAGATGAATACCCAACAGGAAGTCTATACCCTACTCTCAGCTCCATAGAGATGAATACCCAACAGGAAGTCTATACCCTACTCTCAGCTCCATAGAGATGAATACCCAACAGGAAGTCTATACGCTATTATCAGCTCTATAGAGATGAATACCCAACAGGAAGTCTATACCCTACTCTCAGCTCCATAGAGATGAATACCCAACAGGAAGTCTATACCCTACTCTCAGCTCCATAGAGATGAATACCCAACAGGAAGTCTATACCCTACTCTCAGCTCCATAGAGATGAATACCCAACAGGAAGTCTATACGCTATTCTCAGCTCTATAGAGATGAATACCCAACAGGAAGTCTATACCCTACTCTCAGCTCCATAGAGATGAATACCCAACAGGAAGTCTATACGCTATTCTCAGCTCCATAGAGATGAATTCCCAACAGGAAGTCTATACGCTATTCTCAGCTCCATAGAGATGAATACCCAACAGGAAGTCTATATGCTACTCTCAGCTCTATAGAGATGAATACCCAACAGGAAGTCTATACACTACTCTCAGCTCCATAGAGATGAATACCCAACAGGAAGTCTATACACTACTCTCAGCTCCATAGAGATGAATACCCAACAGGAAGTCTATACGCTACTCTCAGCTCCATAGAGGTGAATACCCAACAGGAAGTCTACACACACAAACACACACACACACATACAATATAATTAAATTGTTTCATTACAAATGATATGTTTGTATGAATATTGACAAGCTGTAAATCAATTCACCAATCCCTCTCTTTCCAGCTTTAGATCTAATGCATAAATAAAACACAGCTCCCTCTGGTGGTTATAATGTGTGGGTGTTTGGGTCTCCTGTATGTCTCAGTTGTTTGAAATGGTACCAGACTGTCATTTTGTGGTTCTGAATGTCACAGAACGGCAGGACAGAATGCCACATTGAGAGAGTCGGGCAATTCCACAGTTACAGAAGAGACTCAGATTTTCACGTAAAAATTTATGTCAAACAAAAACCATTGATTTTATAGATGTCTATGTTTCACAAGTTTGGGCATCGATGTGTAGTACAGTAAAGCTTAGTAGAATAGAGTACAGCACAGAACACTGTAAAAAAAAAAAAAAGTTAAGTCAATGTATAATTTTAAGCCAATTTAGTTCTCTAAACTTTTGGGCACAGAAGTTCAACCAACTTGGGGTAATGAGTCAAGTCACAACTTACAATCTTCTGCTAAGCTGATGGATTTTTCATCATTAAAAACACTTAAATGTTTACATTGTAAATACTAGTGATTTGATAATGCCAGGACTCACAGCAGCACTCAGACATTCATGTTGAGAGGACTTGAGTTGAGTTTACTTACAAAAGACTGTGAAGGTCGTTACCTTGATATTTTAAGTTGAAACAGTTTAAGTCTATATAATGTGTGCAAATTCAAAATAAAGATAACACAGCTGCTTACTTGAGTTTTATTTATTCCAAGTTTGTAGTGCAAATATTCTGTAAACCTCACTGAATAAAACCATTGAAAGGTGTTCAACTAGTTAAACACTGACTAGTGAAACACTGACTAGTTAAAAACTGGCTAGTTAAACACTGACTAGTGAAACACTGACTAGTGAAACACTGACTAGTTAAACACTGGCTAGTTAAACACTGACTAGTAAAACACTGGCTAGTTAAACACTGGCTAGTAAAACACTGGCTAGTAAAACACTGGCTAGTAAAACACTGACTAGTTAAACACTGGCTAGTAAAACACTGGCTAGTAAAACACTGACTAGTTAAATACTGACTAGTTAAACACTGGCTAGTAAAACACTGGCTAGTAAAACACTGACTAGTAAAACACTGGCTAGTGAAACACTGGCTAGTAAAACACTGGCTAGTGAAACACTGGCTAGTGAAACACTGGCTAGTAAAACACTGGCTAGTAAAACACTGGCTAGTAAAACACTGGCTAGTAAAACACTGACTAGTAACACACTGGCTAGTGAAACACTGGCTAGTAAAACACTGGCTAGTAAAACACTGACTAGTTAAACAGTGGCTAGTTAAACACTGACTAGTTAAACAGTGGCTAGTGAAACACTGACTAGTAAAACACTGGCTAGTAAAACACTGACTAGTGAAACACTGGCTAGTAAAAAATGGCTAGTAAAACAGTGGATAGTAGAACACTGACTAGTAAAACGCTGGCTAGTAAAACACTGACTAGTTAAACAGTGGCTAGTTAAACACTGACTAGTTAAACAGTGGCTAGTGAAACACTGACTAGTAAAACACTGGCTAGTAAAACACTGACTAGTGAAACACTGGCTAGTAAAACACTGACTAGTGAAACACTGGCTAGTAAAACACTGGCTAGTAAAACACTGACTAGTGAAACACTGGCTAGTTAAACACTGGCTAGTGAAACACTGGCTAGTAAAACACTGGCTAGTAAAACACTGGCTAGTTAAACACTGGCTAGTAAAACACTGGCTAGTTAAACACTGACTAGTTAAACACTGGCTAGTAAAACACTGGCTAGTAAAAAACTGACTAGTTAAACACTGGCTAGTGAAACACTGGCTAGTAAAACACTGGCTAGTTAAACACTGACTAGTTAAACACTGGCTAGTTAAACACTGGCTAGTAAAACACTGACTAGTTAAACACTGACTAGTAAAACACTGGCTAGTTAAACACTGGCTAGTAAAACACTGGCTAGTAAAACACTGACTAGTAAAACACTGACTAGTTAAACACTGACTAGTAAAACACTGACTAGTTAAACACTGACTAGTTAAACACTGGCTAGTAAAACACTGGCTAGTTAAACACTGGCTAGTAAAACACTGACTAGTAAAACACTGACTAGTTAAACACTGGCTAGTGAAACACTGGCTAGTAAAACACTGGCTAGTAAAACACTGACTAGTTAAACACTGGCTAGTAAAACACTGGCTAGTAAAACACTGACTAGTTAAACACTGACTAGTTAAACACTGGCTAGTAAAACGCTGGCTAGTAAAACACTGACTAGTAAAACACTGGCTAGTGAAACACTGGCTAGTAAAACACTGACTAGTAAAACACTGGCTAGTAAAACACTGGCTAGTTAAACACTGGCTAGTAAAACACTGGCTAGTAAAACACTGGCTAGTAAAACACTGGCTAGTAAAACAGTGGCTAGTTAAACACTGACTAGTTAAACACTGGCTAGTTAAACACTGACTAGTTAAACAATGGCTAGTAAAACACTGGCTAGTAAAACACTGGCTAGTTAAACACTGGCAAGTTAAACACTGACTAGTT
Source organism: Salmo trutta (assembly GCF_901001165.1). NCBI lineage: Eukaryota > Metazoa > Chordata > Actinopteri > Salmoniformes > Salmonidae > Salmo > Salmo trutta. Next base: position 1,499,130 of record NC_042975.1, on the reverse strand, counting down.
AAACACTGGTTAGTAAAACACTGGCTAGTAAAACACTGACTAGTAAAACACTGGCTAGTAAAACACTGGCTAGTTAAACACTGACTAGTTAAACACTGGCTAGTTAAACACTGACTAGTTAAACACTGGCTAGTTAAACACTGACTAGTTAAACACTGGCTAGTAAAACACTGGCTAGTAAAACACTGGCTAGTAAAACACTGGCTAGTAAAACACTGGCTAGTTAAACACTGACTAGTTAAACACTGGCTAGTTAAACACTGGCTAGTAAAACACTGGCTAGTTAAACACTGACTAGTTAATCACTGACTAGTTAAACACTGACTAGTTAAACACTGGCTAGTAAAACAATGGCTAGTAAAACACTGGCTAGTAAAACACTGGCTAGTAAAACACTGACTAGTTAAACACTGGTTAGTAAAACACTGGCTAGTAAAACACTGACTAGTAAAACACTGGCTAGTAAAACACTGGCTAGGTAAACACTGGCTAGTAAAACACTGGCTAGTTAAACACTGACTAGTAAAACACTGGCTAGTAAAACACTGACTAGTAAAACACTGGCTAGTTAAACACTGACTAGTTAAACAGTGGCTAGTTAAACACTGACTAGTTAAACAGTGGCTAGTTAAACACTGACTAGTTAAACAGTGGCTAGTGAAACACTGACTAGTAAAACACTGGCTAGTAAAACACTGACTAGTGAAACACTGGCTATTAAAACACTGACTAGTGAAACACTGGCTAGTAAAACACTGGCTAGTAAAACACTGACTAGTGAAACACTGGCTAGTTAAACACTGGCTAGTGAAACACTGGCTAGAAAAACACTGGCTAGTTAAACACTGGCTAGTAAAACACTGGCTAGTTAAACACTGACTAGTTAAACACTGGCTAGTAAAACACTGGCTAGTAAAACACTGACTAGTTAAACACTGGCTAGTGAAACACTGGCTAGTAAAACACTGGCTAGTTAAACACTGACTAGTTAAACACTGGCTAGTTAAACACTGGCTAGTAAAACACTGACTAGTTAAACACTGACTAGTAAAACACTGGCTAGTTAAACACTGGCTAGTAAAACATTGGCTAGTAAAACACTGGCTAGTTAAACACTGACTAGTTAAACACTGACTAGTCAAACACTGGCTAGTAAAACACTGGCTAGTTAAACACTGGCTAGTAAAACACTGACTAGTAAAACACTGACTCGTTAAACACTGGCTAGTGAAACACTGGCTAGTAAAACACTGGCTAGTAAAACACTGACTAGTTAAACACTGGCTTGTAAAACAATGGCTAGTAAAACACTGACTAGTTAAACACTGACTAGTTAAACACTGGCTAGTAAAACACTGGCTAGTAAAACACTGACTAGTAAAACACTGGCTAGTGAAACACTGGCTAGTAAAACACTGACTAGTAAAACACTGGCTAGTAAAACACTGGCTAGTTAAACACTGGCTAGTAAAACACTGGCTAGTTAAACACTGGCTAGTAAAACACTGACTAGTAAAACAGTGGCTAGTTAAACACTGACTAGTTAAACACTGGCTAGTTAAACACTGACTAGTTAAACACTGGCTAGTAAAACACTGGCTAGTAAAACACTGACTAGTTAAACACTGGCTAGTGAAACACTGGCTAGTAAAATACTGGCTAGTTAAACACTGACTAGTTAAACACTGGCAAGTTAAACACTGACTAGTTAAACACTGGTTAGTAAAACACTGGCTAGTAAAACACTGACTAGTAAAACACTGGCTAGTAAAACACTGGCTAGTTAAACACTGGCTAGTGAAACACTGGCTAGTAAAACACTGGCTAGTAAAACACTGGCTAGTTAAACACTGGCTAGTAAAACACTGGCTAGTTAAACACTGACTAGTTAAACACTGGCTAGTAAAACACTGACTAGTAAAACACTGACTAGTTAAACACTGGCTAGTGAAACACTGGCTAGTAAAACACTGGCTAGTAAAACACTGACTAGTTAAACACTGGCTAGTAAAACACTGGCTAGTAAAACACTGACTAGTTAAACACTGACTAGTTAAACACTGGCTAGTAAAACGCTGGCTAGTAAAACACTGACTAGTAAAACACTGGCTAGTGAAACACTGGCTAGTAAAACACTGACTAGTAAAACACTGGCTAGTAAAACACTGGCTAGTTAAACACTGGCTAGTAAAACACTGGCTAGTAAAACACTGGCTAGTAAAACACTGGCTAGTAAAACAGTGGCTAGTTAAACACTGACTAGTTAAACACTGGCTAGTTAAACACTGACTAGTTAAACAATGGCTAGTAAAACACTGGCTAGTAAAACACTGGCTAGTTAAACACTGGCAAGTTAAACACTGACTAGTTAAACACTGGTTAGTAAAACACTGGCTAGTAAAACACTGACTAGTAAAACACTGGCTAGTAAAACACTGGCTAGTTAAACACTGACTAGTTAAACACTGGCTAGTTAAACACTGACTAGTTAAACACTGGCTAGTTAAACACTGACTAGTTAAACACTGGCTAGTAAAACACTGGCTAGTAAAACACTGACTAGTAAAACACTGGCTAGTAAAACACTGGCTAGTTAAACACTGACTAGTTAAACACTGGCTAGTTAAACACTGACTAGTTAAACACTGGCTAGTAAAACACTGGCTAGTTAAACACTGACTAGTTAATCACTGACTAGTTAAACACTGACTAGTTAAACACTGGCTAGTAAAACAATGGCTAGTAAAACACTGGCTAGTAAAACACTGGCTAGTAAAACACTGACTAGTTAAACACTGGTTAGTAAAACACTGGCTAGTAAAACACTGACTAGTAAAACACTGGCTAGTAAAACACTGGCTAGGTAAACACTGGCTAGTAAAACACTGGCTAGTTAAACACTGACTAGTAAAACACTGGCTAGTAAAACACTGACTAGTAAAACACTGGCTAGTTAAACACTGACTAGTTAAACAGTGGCTAGTTAAACACTGACTAGTTAAACAGTGGCTAGTTAAACACTGACTAGTTAAACAGTGGCTAGTGAAACACTGACTAGTAAAACACTGGCTAGTAAAACACTGACTAGTGAAACACTGGCTAGTAAAACACTGACTAGTGAAACACTGGCTAGTAAAACACTGGCTAGTAAAACACTGACTAGTGAAACACTGGCTAGTTAAACACTGGCTAGTGAAACACTGGCTAGAAAAACACTGGCTAGTTAAACACTGGCTAGTAAAACACTGGCTAGTTAAACACTGACTAGTTAAACACTGGCTAGTAAAACACTGGCTAGTAAAACACTGACTAGTTAAACACTGGCTAGTGAAACACTGGCTAGTAAAACACTGGCTAGTTAAACACTGACTAGTTAAACACTGGCTAGTTAAACACTGGCTAGTAAAACACTGACTAGTTAAACACTGACTAGTAAAACACTGGCTAGTTAAACACTGGCTAGTAAAACATTGGCTAGTAAAACACTGGCTAGTTAAACACTGACTAGTTAAACACTGACTAGTCAAACACTGGCTAGTAAAACACTGGCTAGTTAAACACTGGCTAGTAAAACACTGACTAGTAAAACACTGACTCGTTAAACACTGGCTAGTGAAACACTGGCTAGTAAAACACTGGCTAGTAAAACACTGACTAGTTAAACACTGGCTTGTAAAACAATGGCTAGTAAAACACTGACTAGTTAAACACTGACTAGTTAAACACTGGCTAGTAAAACACTGGCTAGTAAAACACTGACTAGTAAAACACTGGCTAGTGAAACACTGGCTAGTAAAACACTGACTAGTAAAACACTGGCTAGTAAAACACTGGCTAGTTAAACACTGGCTAGTAAAACACTGGCTAGTTAAACACTGGCTAGTAAAACACTGACTAGTAAAACAGTGGCTAGTTAAACACTGACTAGTTAAACACTGGCTAGTTAAACACTGACTAGTTAAACACTGGCTAGTAAAACACTGGCTAGTAAAACACTGACTAGTTAAACACTGGCTAGTGAAACACTGGCTAGTAAAATACTGGCTAGTTAAACACTGACTAGTTAAACACTGGCAAGTTAAACACTGACTAGTTAAACACTGGTTAGTAAAACACTGGCTAGTAAAACACTGACTAGTAAAACACTGGCTAGTAAAACACTGGCTAGTTAAACACTGGCTAGTGAAACACTGGCTAGTAAAACACTGGCTAGTAAAACACTGGCTAGTTAAACACTGGCTAGTAAAACACTGGCTAGTTAAACACTGACTAGTTAAACACTGGCTAGTAAAACACTGGCTAGTAAAACACTGACTAGTTAAACACTGGCTAGTGAAACACTGGCTAGTAAAACACTGGCTAGTTAAACACTGGCTAGTAAAAAATGGCTAGTAAAACAGTGGATAGTAGAACACTGACTAGTAAAACGCTGGCTAGTAAAACACTGACTAGTTAAACAGTGGCTAGTTAAACACTGACTAGTTAAACAGTGGCTAGTGAAACACTGACTAGTAAAACACTGGCTAGTAAAACACTGACTAGTGAAACACTGGCTAGTAAAACACTGACTAGTGAAACACTGGCTAGTAAAACACTGGCTAGTAAAACACTGACTAGTGAAACACTGGCTAGTTAAACACTGGCTAGTGAAACACTGGCTAGTAAAACACTGGCTAGTAAAACACTGGCTAGTTAAACACTGGCTAGTAAAACACTGGCTAGTTAAACACTGACTAGTTAAACACTGGCTAGTAAAACACTGGCTAGTAAAACACTGACTAGTTAAACACTGGCTAGTGAAACACTGGCTAGTAAAACACTGGCTAGTTAAACACTGACTAGTTAAACACTGGCTAGTTAAACACTGGCTAGTAAAACACTGACTAGTTAAACACTGACTAGTAAAACACTGGCTAGTTAAACACTGGCTAGTAAAACACTGGCTAGTAAAACACTGACTAGTAAAACACTGACTAGTTAAACACTGACTAGTAAAACACTGACTAGTTAAACACTGACTAGTTAAACACTGGCTAGTAAAACACTGGCTAGTTAAACACTGGCTAGTAAAACACTGACTAGTAAAACACTGACTAGTTAAACACTGGCTAGTGAAACACTGGCTAGTAAAACACTGGCTAGTAAAACACTGACTAGTTAAACACTGGCTAGTAAAACACTGGCTAGTAAAACACTGACTAGTTAAACACTGACTAGTTAAACACTGGCTAGTAAAACGCTGGCTAGTAAAACACTGACTAGTAAAACACTGGCTAGTGAAACACTGGCTAGTAAAACACTGACTAGTAAAACACTGGCTAGTAAAACACTGGCTAGTTAAACACTGGCTAGTAAAACACTGGCTAGTAAAACACTGGCTAGTAAAACACTGGCTAGTAAAACAGTGGCTAGTTAAACACTGACTAGTTAAACACTGGCTAGTTAAACACTGACTAGTTAAACAATGGCTAGTAAAACACTGGCTAGTAAAACACTGGCTAGTTAAACACTGGCAAGTTAAACACTGACTAGTTAAACACTGGTTAGTAAAACACTGGCTAGTAAAACACTGACTAGTAAAACACTGGCTAGTAAAACACTGGCTAGTTAAACACTGACTAGTTAAACACTGGCTAGTTAAACACTGACTAGTTAAACACTGGCTAGTTAAACACTGACTAGTTAAACACTGGCTAGTAAAACACTGGCTAGTAAAACACTGGCTAGTAAAACACTGGCTAGTAAAACACTGGCTAGTTAAACACTGACTAGTTAAACACTGGCTAGTTAAACACTGGCTAGTAAAACACTGGCTAGTTAAACACTGACTAGTTAATCACTGACTAGTTAAACACTGACTAGTTAAACACTGGCTAGTAAAACAATGGCTAGTAAAACACTGGCTAGTAAAACACTGGCTAGTAAAACACTGACTAGTTAAACACTGGTTAGTAAAACACTGGCTAGTAAAACACTGACTAGTAAAACACTGGCTAGTAAAACACTGGCTAGGTAAACACTGGCTAGTAAAACACTGGCTAGTTAAACACTGACTAGTAAAACACTGGCTAGTAAAACACTGACTAGTAAAACACTGGCTAGTTAAACACTGACTAGTTAAACAGTGGCTAGTTAAACACTGACTAGTTAAACAGTGGCTAGTTAAACACTGACTAGTTAAACAGTGGCTAGTGAAACACTGACTAGTAAAACACTGGCTAGTAAAACACTGACTAGTGAAACACTGGCTATTAAAACACTGACTAGTGAAACACTGGCTAGTAAAACACTGGCTAGTAAAACACTGACTAGTGAAACACTGGCTAGTTAAACACTGGCTAGTGAAACACTGGCTAGAAAAACACTGGCTAGTTAAACACTGGCTAGTAAAACACTGGCTAGTTAAACACTGACTAGTTAAACACTGGCTAGTAAAACACTGGCTAGTAAAACACTGACTAGTTAAACACTGGCTAGTGAAACACTGGCTAGTAAAACACTGGCTAGTTAAACACTGACTAGTTAAACACTGGCTAGTTAAACACTGGCTAGTAAAACACTGACTAGTTAAACACTGACTAGTAAAACACTGGCTAGTTAAACACTGGCTAGTAAAACATTGGCTAGTAAAACACTGGCTAGTTAAACACTGACTAGTTAAACACTGACTAGTCAAACACTGGCTAGTAAAACACTGGCTAGTTAAACACTGGCTAGTAAAACACTGACTAGTAAAACACTGACTCGTTAAACACTGGCTAGTGAAACACTGGCTAGTAAAACACTGGCTAGTAAAACACTGACTAGTTAAACACTGGCTTGTAAAACAATGGCTAGTAAAACACTGACTAGTTAAACACTGATTAGTTAAACACTGGCTAGTAAAACACTGGCTAGTAAAACACTGACTAGTAAAACACTGGCTAGTGAAACACTGGCTAGTAAAACACTGACTAGTAAAACACTGGCTAGTAAAACACTGGCTAGTTAAACACTGGCTAGTAAAACACTGGCTAGTTAAACACTGGCTAGTAAAACACTGACTAGTAAAACAGTGGCTAGTTAAACACTGACTAGTTAAACACTGGCTAGTTAAACACTGACTAGTTAAACACTGGCTAGTAAAACACTGGCTAGTAAAACACTGACTAGTTAAACACTGGCTAGTGAAACACTGGCTAGTAAAATACTGGCTAGTTAAACACTGACTAGTTAAACACTGGCAAGTTAAACACTGACTAGTTAAACACTGGTTAGTAAACACTGGCTAGTAAAACACTGACTAGTAAAACACTGGCTAGTAAAACACTGGCTAGTTAAACACTGGCTAGTGAACACTGGCTAGTAAAACACTGGCTAGTAAAACACTGGCTAGTTAAACACTGGCTAGTAAAACACTGGCTAGTTAAACACTGACTAGTTAAACACTGGCTAGTAAAACACTGACTAGTAAAACACTGACTAGTTAAACACTGGCTAGTGAAACACTGGCTAGTAAAACACTGGCTAGTAAAACACTGACTAGTAAAACACTGGCTAGTAAAACACTGACTAGTTAAACACTGACTAGTTAAACACTGGCTAGTAAAACACTGGCTAGTAAAACACTGACTAGTAAAACACTGGCTAGTGAAACACTGGCTAGTAAACACTGACTAGTAAACACTGGCTATTAAACACTGGCTAGTAAAACACTGGCTAGTAAAACACTGGCTAGTAAAACACTGGCTAGTAAAACACTGGCTAGTTAAACACTGACTAGTTAAACACTGGCTAGTTAAACACTGGTTAGTAAAACACTGGCTAGTAAAACACTGGCTAGTTAAACACTGGCAAGTTAAACACTGACTAGTTAAACACTGGTTAGTAAAACACTGGCTAGTAAAACACTGACTAGTAAAACACTGGCTAGTAAAACACTGGCTAGTTAAACACTGACTAGTTAAACACTGGCTAGTTAAACACTGACTAGTTAAACACTGGCTAGTTAAACACTGACTAGTTAAACACTGGCTAGTAAAACACTGGCTAGTAAAACACTGACTAGTAAACACTGGCTAGTAAAACACTGGCTAGTTAAACACTGACTAGTTAAACACTGGCTAGTTAAACACTGACTAGTTAAACACTGGCTAGTAAAACACTGGCTAGTTAAACACTGACTAGTTAATCACTGACTAGTTAAACACTGACTAGTTAATCACTGGCTAGTAAAACAATGGCTAGTAAAACACTGGCTAGTAAAACACTGGCTAGTAAAACACTGACTAGTTAAACACTGGTTAGTAAAACACTGGCTAGTAAAACACTGACTAGTAAAACACTGGCTAGTAAAACACTGGCTAGGTAAACACTGGCTAGTAAAACACTGGCTAGTTAAACACTGACTAGTAAAACACTGGCTAGTAAAACACTGACTAGTAAAACACTGGCTAGTTAAACACTGACTAGTTAAACAGTGGCTAGTTAAACACTGACTAGTTAAACAGTGGCTAGTTAAACACTGACTAGTTAAACAGTGGCTAGTGAAACACTGACTAGTAAAACACTGGCTAGTAAAACACTGACTAGTGAAACACTGGCTAGTAAAACACTGACTAGTGAAACACTGGCTAGTAAAACACTGGCTAGTAAAACACTGACTAGTGAAACACTGGCTAGTTAAACACTGGCTAGTGAAACACTGGCTAGAAAAACACTGGCTAGTTAAACACTGGCTAGTAAAACACTGGCTAGTTAAACACTGACTAGTTAAACACTGGCTAGTAAAACACTGGCTAGTAAAACACTGACTAGTTAAACACTGGCTAGTGAAACACTGGCTAGTAAAACACTGGCTAGTTAAACACTGACTAGTTAAACACTGGCTAGTTAAACACTGGCTAGTAAAACACTGACTAGTTAAACACTGACTAGTAAAACACTGGCTAGTTAAACACTGGCTAGTAAAACATTGGCTAGTAAAACACTGGCTAGTTAAACACTGACTAGTTAAACACTGACTAGTCAAACACTGGCTAGTAAAACACTGGCTAGTTAAACACTGGCTAGTAAAACACTGACTAGTAAAACACTGACTCGTTAAACACTGGCTAGTGAAACACTGGCTAGTAAAACACTGGCTAGTAAAACACTGACTAGTTAAACACTGGCTTGTAAAACAATGGCTAGTAAAACACTGACTAGTTAAACACTGACTAGTTAAACACTGGCTAGTAAAACACTGGCTAGTAAAACACTGACTAGTAAAACACTGGCTAGTGAAACACTGGCTAGTAAAACACTGACTAGTAAAACACTGGCTAGTAAAACACTGGCTAGTTAAACACTGGCTAGTAAAACACTGGCTAGTTAAACACTGGCTAGTAAAACACTGACTAGTAAAACAGTGGCTAGTTAAACACTGACTAGTTAAACACTGGCTAGTTAAACACTGACTAGTTAAACACTGGCTAGTAAAACACTGGCTAGTAAAACACTGACTAGTTAAACACTGGCTAGTGAAACACTGGCTAGTAAAATACTGGCTAGTTAAACACTGACTAGTTAAACACTGGCAAGTTAAACACTGACTAGTTAAACACTGGTTAGTAAAACACTGGCTAGTAAAACACTGACTAGTAAAACACTGGCTAGTAAAACACTGGCTAGTTAAACACTGGCTAGTGAAACACTGGCTAGTAAAACACTGGCTAGTAAAACACTGGCTAGTTAAACACTGGCTAGTAAAACACTGGCTAGTTAAACACTGACTAGTTAAACACTGGCTAGTAAAACACTGGCTAGTAAAACACTGACTAGTTAAACACTGGCTAGTGAAACACTGGCTAGTAAAACACTGGCTAGTTAAACACTGACTAGTTAAACACTGGCTAGTTAAACACTGGCTAGTAAAACACTGACTAGTTAAACACTGACTAGTAAAACACTGGCTAGTTAAACACTGGCTAGTAAAACACTGGCTAGTAAAACACTGACTAGTAAAACACTGACTAGTTAAACACTGACTAGTAAAACACTGACTAGTTAAACACTGACTAGTTAAACACTGGCTAGTAAAACACTGGCTAGTTAAACACTGGCTAGTAAAACACTGACTAGTAAAACACTGACTAGTTAAACACTGGCTAGTGAAACACTGGCTAGTAAAACACTGGCTAGTAAAACACTGACTAGTTAAACACTGGCTAGTAAAACACTGGCTAGTAAAACACTGACTAGTTAAACACTGACTAGTTAAACACTGGCTAGTAAAACGCTGGCTAGTAAAACACTGACTAGTAAAACACTGGCTAGTGAAACACTGGCTAGTAAAACACTGACTAGTAAAACACTGGCTAGTAAAACACTGGCTAGTTAAACACTGGCTAGTAAAACACTGGCTAGTAAAACACTGGCTAGTAAAACACTGGCTAGTAAAACAGTGGCTAGTTAAACACTGACTAGTTAAACACTGGCTAGTTAAACACTGACTAGTTAAACAATGGCTAGTAAAACACTGGCTAGTAAAACACTGGCTAGTTAAACACTGGCAAGTTAAACACTGACTAGTTAAACACTGGTTAGTAAAACACTGGCTAGTAAAACACTGACTAGTAAAACACTGGCTAGTAAAACACTGGCTAGTTAAACACTGACTAGTTAAACATTGGCTAGTTAAACACTGACTAGTTAAACACTGGCTAGTTAAACACTGACTAGTTAAACACTGGCTAGTAAAACACTGGCTAGTAAAACACTGACTAGTAAAACACTGGCTAGTAAAACACTGGCTAGTTAAACACTGACTAGTTAAACACTGGCTAGTTAAACACTGACTAGTTAAACACTGGCTAGTAAAACACTGGCTAGTTAAACACTGACTAGTTAATCACTGACTAGTTAAACACTGACTAGTTAAACACTGGCTAGTAAAACAATGGCTAGTAAAACACTGGCTAGTAAAACACTGGCTAGTAAAACACTGACTAGTTAAACACTGGTTAGTAAAACACTGGCTAGTAAAACACTGACTAGTAAAACACTGGCTAGTAAAACACTGGCTAGGTAAACACTGGCTAGTAAAACACTGGCTAGTTAAACACTGACTAGTAAAACACTGGCTAGTAAAACACTGACTAGTAAAACACTGGCTAGTTAAACACTGACTAGTTAAACAGTGGCTAGTTAAACACTGACTAGTTAAACAGTGGCTAGTTAAACACTGACTAGTTAAACAGTGGCTAGTAAAACAGTGGCTAGTAGAACACTGACTAGTAAAACGCTGGCTAGTAAAACACTGACTAGTTAAACAGTGGCTAGTTAAACACTGACTAGTTAAACAGTGGCTAGTGAAACACTGACTAGTAAAACACTGGCTAGTAAAACACTGACTAGTGAAACACTGGCTAGTAAAACACTGACTAGTGAAACACTGGCTAGTAAAACACTGGCTAGTAAAACACTGACTAGTGAAACACTGGCTAGTTAAACACTGGCTAGTGAAACACTGGCTAGTAAAACACTGGCTAGTTAAACACTGGCTAGTAAAACACTGGCTAGTTAAACACTGACTAGTTAAACACTGGCTAGTAAAACACTGGCTAGTAAAACACTGACTAGTTAAACACTGGCTAGTGAAACACTGGCTAGTAAACACTGGCTAGTTAAACACTGACTAGTTAAACACTGGCTAGTTAAACACTGGCTAGTAAAACACTGACTAGTTAAACACTGACTAGTAAAACACTGGCTAGTTAAACACTGGCTAGTAAAACACTGGCTAGTAAAACACTGGCTAGTTAAACACTGACTAGTTAAACACTGACTAGTCAAACACTGGCTAGTAAAACACTGGCTAGTTAAACACTGGCTAGTAAAACACTGACTAGTAAAACACTGACTCGTTAAACACTGCCTAGTGAAACACTGGCTAGTAAAACACTGGCTAGTAAAACACTGACTAGTTAAACACTGGCTTGTAAAACAATGGCTAGTAAAACACTGACTAGTTAAACACTGACTAGTTAAACACTGGCTAGTAAAACACTGGCTAGTAAAACACTGACTAGTAAAACACTGGCTAGTGAAACACTGGCTAGTAAAACACTGACTAGTAAAACACTGGCTAGTAAAACACTGGCTAGTTAAACACTGGCTAGTAAAACACTGGCTAGTTAAACACTGGCTAGTAAAACACTGACTAGTAAAACAGTGGCTAGTTAAACACTGACTAGTTAAACACTGGCTAGTTAAACACTGACTAGTTAAACACTGGCTAGTAAAACACTGGCTAGTAAAACACTGACTAGTTAAACACTGGCTAGTGAAACACTGGCTAGTAAAATACTGGCTAGTTAAACACTGACTAGTTAAACACTGGCAAGTTAAACACTGACTAGTTAAACACTGGTTAGTAAAACACTGGCTAGTAAAACACTGACTAGTAAAACACTGGCTAGTAAAACACTGGCTAGTTAAACACTGACTAGTTAAACACTGGCTAGTTAAACACTGACTAGTTAAACACTGGCTAGTTAAACACTGACTAGTTAAACACTGGCTAGTAAAACACTGGCTAGTAAAACACTGACTAGTAAAACACTGGCTAGTAAAACACTGGCTAGTTAAACACTGACTAGTTAAACACTGGCTAGTTAAACACTGACTAGTTAAACACTGGCTAGTAAAACACTGGCTAGTTAAACACTGACTAGTTAATCACTGACTAGTTAAACACTGACTAGTTAAACACTGGCTAGTAAAACACTGGCTAGTAAAACACTGGCTAGTAAAACACTGGCTAGTAAAACACTGACTAGTTAAACACTGGTTAGTAAAACACTGGCTAGTAAAACACTGACTAGTAAAACACTGGCTAGTAAAACACTGGCTAGGTAAACACTGGCTAGTAAAACACTGGCTAGTTAAACACTGACTAGTAAAACACTGGCTAGTAAAACACTGACTAGTAAAACACTGGCTAGTTAAACACTGACTAGTTAAACAGTGGCAAGTTAAACACTGACTAGTTAAACAGTGGCTAGTTAAACACTGACTAATTAAACAGTGGCTAGTAAAACACTGGCTAGTGAAACACTGGCTAGTAAAACACTGGCTAGTAAAACACTGGCTAGTAAAACTTGCCAAACAAGTAGTCTTGACCAGACACCAAATCCAATCATTGCACAAAGGTCAATAATTCACAATATTTTCTCTGAGTCTTGTGTGGAGACAACCAGAACAACAGTCTCTTAATGGTCCATCAATATATCCAATGAAGACTCCTTTTCTGGTATATTGCTGCTAATCATGAGGGGTAATCATAATAGTTCCCAATTTTCATGAAGACTATAATAGACCCACAATCCACTGAGAAACCAGTGCACACAGGAAGTCGTTTTGAACCATTTGACCATTGTATAAATTCACTAAGTATTGTCTTTTTCCAAAACCACACCCCTAAATTTCACAACACAAAAATGCGTATCAAAAAAGATCAAAGGCATACTCCTTAAGCCCACCGTTGCATATCTGAAACATTCAGAAAACATGTTTGTTGTGCAAGTATTCAGTAAACCTCACTGAACAAAACCTTTCAAGTTAAAACATTTTATTCCAACAGTTTGTAGTGCAAACATTCTGTAAATGTAATTGTAAACCATTAAGAGGTGGTCAACCAGCTAGTAAAACATGTCAAACCGATCGAGCTTGTCTAGGACATCTTCCATCTCCTGTTGAAGAGCTCCCCTTCTGGCTCTGTATAGTTTGAGGTGAGTGGTGGTCTACAGATACTCTGAATGTCTCCAGCAGGTCCACGTTGTTGATGGGCTTAAACTCAGAGATCTGTTGATGAAAACAAATCAAAAAAGGATTTGTTTGTAATATTTTATCAGTATCAATATTTCGAAGCATATGAAATTTGTTAAAGAGCAAAATATCATGAAATTCTTCAATTAATTTCAGTGTTGCACTTTTAGAAACTTGTAAAACGGTTTGCATACATAAAAACAGAGACGTTCAAGTGTTTCACTATCTACATTGTCTCTGCTACTCTCCTCTGACTTGTATCAGACCAGTTGGTGAGGAAGTCCCTGCCTCTGGATCAGCGGTCAATGTTGTTTGACAGTTTCCTCTGTTATAGATGTTCGAAAATCTATGTGTGTGAATTTTTATGGTTTCTACTTCTATGACAGCTGAAGCTTGAATATAAGGGCAAAAGGCCCAGATGCAGACACAGGAGGCAGATGGTTAGAGTCTAAAATGTTTATTAACAATCCAAAAGGGGAATAGGCAAGACAATGGTTGTGGACAGGCAAAAGATCAAAACCAGTTCAGAGTTGCAGAGGTACAGAATGGTAAGGCAGGCTCGAGGTCAGGGCAGGCAGAATGGTCAGGCAGGCTCGAGATCAGGGCAGGCAGAATGGTCAGGCAGGCTCGAGGTCAGGGCAGGTAGAATGGTCAGGCAGTTGGGAATGGAGTCCAGAAAAACAGACAAAGGTCAAAGCCTTTGAATAGAAAAGCAGGAGCACAGGAAAAACACGCTGATTGACTTGAACATACAAGACACACTAGCACAGAGAGACAGGAAACACAGGGATAAACAGATGAGGGGCGTGACATTGAAAGCTTGTTTATTTAAACTCATATGCTCGAAAATGGCACCACCGCACAGTTTCTTGATTTCTCAAATTGTTCCAATGTCAGTAAAGAACTATTGAAATCCCCTTTCACACTTCTTTTATTTATTTTATTTTATTTAACCAGGAGGCCAGTTGAGAACAAGTCCTTTATTTAACCAGGTAGGCTAGTTGAGAACAAGTCCTTTATTTAACCAGGTAGGCTAGTTGAGAACAAGTCCTTTATTTAACCAGGTAGGCTAGTTGAGAACAAGTCCTTTATTTAACCAGGAGGCCAGTTGAGAACAAGTCCTTTATTTAACCAGGTAGGCTAGTTGAGAACAAGTCCTTTATTTAACCAGGTAGGCTAGTAGAGAACAAGTCCTTTATTTAACCAGGTGGCCAGTTGAGAACAAGTCCTTTATTTAACAAGGTAAGCCAGTTGAGAACAAGTTCTCATTTACAACTGCGACCTGGCCAAGATAAAACAAAGCAGTGTGACAAAAACAACAACACAGAGTTACACATGGAATAAACAAATGTACAGTCAATAACACAATAGAGTATGCAATTGAGAAAGGTGTGATTTCAATGTACCTGAGGTCTTAAAGGGGAAGACACAACAAAGACAGTTTTCTACTCCTGCGTGCCATATTCAACAGTGTTGATTGGGCAAATTTGCAGAATTTACATGCTATGTGTTGAAATTCAAGCAAAAACAAATGCAGAGATTGATTAGCTGGCTACTGGGATTCAATATAAAGACACGTAAATAAGCAACACTAAATTATTAATTATTTATTAGAAGTACACATGACATAATTACAAAGGGTGGCTACTTTGAAGAATCTAAAATCAAAAATATATTTTGATTTCTTTAACACTTTTTTGGTTACTACATGATTCCATATGTGTTATTTCCTAGTTTTTATGTCTTCACTATTATTTTACAATGTAGAAAATGGCAAAGATAAAGAATAACTCTTGAATGAGTAGGTGTGTCCAACCTTTTGACTGCTGCTGTATATAAATTCAGTTTCATTTATCGCTGCGTTATAACATCGCTTTGATCTACTGTACTCTGGTCTACTCTACTCTGGTCTACTGTAGTCTGGTCTACTGTAGTCTGGTCATCTGTACTCTGGTCTACTGTACTCTGGTCTACTGTACTCTGGTCAATTGCACTCTGGTCTACTGTAGTCTGGTCTAAAAAGGAAAAAGGCCACACCACACATGGCAGAAACAGACATGAG